>NC_088415.1:82241047-82343547 GCF_034236695.1 Oncorhynchus nerka
GCATCATATATACCAGCATATCTCTCACCAGCATCATATATACCAGCATATCTCTCACCAGCAGTAGAGGTACCATCATATATACCAGCATATCTCTCACCAGCATCATATATACCAGCATACCTCTCACCAGCATCATATATACCAGCATATCTCTCACCAGCAGCAGAGGTACCAGGGGGCGTATTCAGTATGTATAGTACTGCTCGACAGAAATAGGGCTTCATTGAACCATTAAATAGCAGAAGTTTAGACATGCCACCACCCTGCTATACTGAACAAATTCCCACAGGCATCCATCTTCTGAAAAGCAGTTTGACCTGTCATGTTGCGCTAAAATGTAGAAAATGAACACTTGCTGAAGTGTGATTGTACAATGCATCTGAAATGTCTTAATTGTCTGTCCTGGTGGAGGGAGAAATTGCAGGACAGGCTTATTTTAATGCAATCCTTACTGAAAAAAACAAATCAATTGCCCCCCAAAAAATAGCAATGTTGTTCCTTTTCAGGTGGCCATAGCGGGCGCTCCCGTGACGGTGTGGATGGCGTACGATACGGGTTACACAGAGCGTTACATGGATACACCTGATAACAACCAACAGGGCTACGAGGAGGGCTCCGTGGCGCTGCATGTGGACAAGCTGCCCAGCGAGTCAGTCCCATACTGTTTACTGCACTCGATACACTTGAACCAATCATAAGAATGGCCAACTTCTATATTTATATATTGTACTGTAGATGAAGGTAACAATGTTGTGGTCAGTTCTATTCCATTTTATTAATCATTGTTGAATAAAAACAGGCATTGGTTTTGAGCAACAAAAATACTATATATTTGTATTTTGGATGTTTCTCAGCTCAAATTTCAAGGACAGATGGAAAGTTATTGAGTTTCACCATAAACATTTCTATATGTATAATAAATAAACAGGATATGCTTACTGTAGTGTAGTATTAAAAAAAAGGTCCGAATATGAAAATGTAACCTGTTTTATTTTCATTTGGTTTCTGTCTGTTTCCGTCCCTTTGAAACCCTCCACCACACAGGCCAAACCGCTTGCTGATTTTACACGGATTCCTTGATGAGAATGTTCACTTTTTCCACACCAACTTCCTGGTGTCACAAATAATCCGCGCTGGAAAGCCATATCAGCTACAGGCTAGTATATTTATGTGTTGTTGACATTTCTAAGTCTGTGTTAAAGGCATGTTATGGGTAACAATGTCCCATCTATTGATATACGTTTCCCTAACATGGACATTGTTGTACAATTAGAGAGAAGCACTGCTACAGTCTGTCCTATGTGGTGTCAGTGGGACCCAGAAGGGGGCTGCTATCTTAGCCAAGACTTTAATGGACAACTCTTTCACTTGAATGGGTTTCAGGGAATATTGTTTTCAGAAAATTGCAAATTGTAGTCACATGTACCATATAGTGCATACTGAAGTAGGAATTAGTGGTTGATTTTCCTCTGTTGTTTTGCAGGTCTACCCCAATGAGCGACACAGTATTCGCTGCCCTGAGTCAGGAGAACACTATGAGATCATGCTGCTGCACTTTCTACAACAATACCTCTGAAAGTCACCCCCCTCTACCCCATTCTGAAACCAACTGTATACCTCCCCCGAAACCTCCTCAACCCAGGCATAAAGACCTCTCTGTAGCCACACCCAACTACTCCCAACTTTACCATGAACTGGTGATCTCATTCAATTATACCTCCACCTGTCTCGGTTGCTCTCTCTCTCTCTCTCTCTCTCTCCTTCTCTTCTCTTCTCTTCTCTTCTCTTCTCTCTCTCTCGTGTCCCTGCACCTAAGGAGATCCAAGGCAGGGTTGTGAAGTTTCACCGTGGAGTGAAAGGGGATATACATTATCTGGAGTCTCTCTCTCTCCACCTTGGAGTGAAAGGGGACATTATCTGGAGGCTGTCTCAATCTCTCTCCACCTCGGACCGTGGAGTGAAAGGGGACATTATCTGGAGGCTGTCTCAATCTTTCTCCCTCTCCACCTCGGACCGTGGAGTGAAAGGGGACATTATCTGGAGGCTGTCTCAATCTTTCTCCCTCTCCACCTCGGACCGTGGAGTGAAAGGGGACATTATCTGGAGGCTGTCTCAACCTCTGGAGTGAAAGGGGACTCTGGAGGCTGTCTCACTCTCCACCGGACCGTGGAGTGAAAGGGGACATTATCTGGAGGCTGTCTCAATCTTTCTCCCTCTCCACCTCGGACCGTGGAGTGAAAGGGGACATTATCTGGAGGATGTCTCAATCTCTCTAATTGTCTTCCCTTTCTCTGGATTGTTTTGCCAAATGTTTTTCTTTTTCCTCCATTTTATTCACTCAAGTCAGTGGTAGGATTGGGGTTCCTCGAAAACGAAATGGAATCTATACACACACACACACGCAGCATATTGGAGTTGGTGTAATGGCTAGAGGAAGAAACCCTGCCTTTACTTGCATTCATTAACTATTTTAAGTGTGTATTGTTAAAAAAAGAAAATATTTTTATGGATTCTTATTCTTTTATAATGAGTGTCAAATGAAGTCGCTCATTGACATAATACAGTCATTTTCTCTCCTCACATTGCAGTGCTCACGGTGTCGGCTTGCCTTCTGAAGACATACCATGTATGCCAAAGTACTTCTTGACTTGATCGTGCTGGTATTTCCTTTTTTACGGCAATTACGATACGAGTACGAGCAGCCAAGTCTTAAACAGCTTTGTACCACCTGAATAAAATGTATACGTGATGATGATGATGAAGAATAAATACATGTATGATGAAATCTCTTTAATTTTATTATTTATCACAGATTAACACGAACAAGGATGGATGGATCTATGCATATATGGATGGATAGACCATAATGATGAACCAAGATGTTGAGACTGTTTCAATGTCTCAAATTGTACATGATGTACAAGATCATTGTCATGGTCAACTACAATGTGATTCATATGTTAACACAGGGAATATCCTATGTGTGCAATCTCAGGGCTAGTAATCTTTCCATGTGAATTGATATTTCTCTATGACCCTCCTGGTTCTTTGGAGATGGGGAGACATCTCATGTCCCTTTTGACCAATCACATCAGATCTTTTTCAAAGCTGATCTGACCAATTTGTGAAGAAAAAAAAGATCAGAATTGGGCTACCTGTCTAAACGAGGCCTCTGTTCCTCTACTCATTGAGTCCTCCAGCAGGTGCAGAGGTTTGATATGCTATCCACCATAGAATTTAATAGGGTCTCTATGCCAGAGCCATATGTCAATATATTACTCTGCTCTATGCTATCCACCTTCCCTTTGGGGGAACGGTTGCCATGGATACCAACGATGTGATGCTGCCATTTCATAGAGGAGCTCGCTGGAAGCAAGGGTGCTTGGAAGTGATTGATGTTACCGAGGAGCCTCTGTAGGCTCTGCCTCTAGGCTGCCATTTTGAGCACATGTTAGTGATGCAGCTGGAAATGGGAACTCAACCTTTATTAGTGAAGTTGAATTGTATCATTTAAAAAAATATCAAATCAAAGTAACCGTTTACCCTTTGGCTACCTTTTTATTGATTAAAAACCACAACATATTTCATTTGACATCCTCTATGAAAAATGCACCTCACTGTCTTTTCCATGTGTGTGTGTAGACCCTACAGAAAGTGAATTATGACCCTTCAAAGTCAGCATAATAGCCTGAGTGTCACAGGAAGATAATGATCAATTGGCTCAAATCACACAGGCACCTAGGCAGTATGCCATTCGCCCTCAGAACAAGATTGAATAAGGAAAACTGAGCATTTGATATAGGTCGATCACAAACAGTAGGACATTGGATGTTCCTTCCTGTCCCTCACTCTCTCTGAAGGTGTTCTGAAACACATGAGCAGTAAGCCTGACCAGATTTCTTGGTGTGAGTAATTGAAGCTGGACCCCAGCTCGCTGTAAGATGACTTAACTTCTGATTCTGGGGAATATGAGAGGTCCACGTGCATGGTGCCTCCAAGTAACTGCTGCTTTAAAACATGGCTCAGTCTCAACCCTGGCCTGCCTAGGGAGAGTTTGCATCCCTCAGGTGTTGTAAAGTGAATTGTTGAAATATTATGTTTTGTCGCTGTGGTGGAAAAATGGGGAATGCAAATCAAAAGCCAGGGCGTGTCATTACTTTTCACCATGATGGATTGGCTTCAGTACTGATAACATGAAAAAATATATAACTTGGTAATATTCCTATCATTGAAATGGGGACAAATAGCACACATTGATTTGATAATCATGTTCGAATTCAGTTCTATCAGCAAATTTCCGGTCAATGCAATTAAATGGAAGAACCCTTTACTCAGCCATACTATACGACATCAAACAGAAACAGTGGATTCAGAAAGTATTCATACCCCTTGACTTATATCAACAAAATTATGTTACAGCCTGAATTCAATTTTTTTTTTTTTTTTTTTTTAAGTATAATTCTCACACATCTACACATTAAAAATATGTTCTGTGTTCTAGAAAGACCTAGCAAAGCTGCAGCTGGTTCGAAACAAAGCAGAAGGCCTTGCCCTGAACTGCACACACAGAACTAACATCAACAACATGAATGATAGTCTTTCATCAAATCAAATTGTATTGGTCGCATACACGTATTTAGTAGATGTTATTGTGGGTGTAGTGAAATGCTTGTGTTCCCAGCTCCAACAGTGCAGTAATATCTAACAATACACAACAATACACACACATTTAAAAAGTAAAAGAAGGGAATTAAGAAATATAGAAATTTGATTAATTGTTCAGCAGTCTTATGGCTTGGGGGTAGAAGCTGTTATGGAGCCTTTCGGACCTAGACTTGACGCTCCGGTACCGCTTGCTGTGTGGTAGCAAAGGGAACAGTCCAGGACTTGGGTGACTGGACTCTTTGACAATTTGTTGGGCCTTCCTCTGACACCGCCTAGTATATAGGTCCTGGATGGCAGGAAGCTTGGCCCCAGTGTGTGTACAGTGCCTTGCGAAAGTATTCGGCCCCCTTGAACTTTTCGACCTTTTGCCACATTTCAGGCTTCAAACATAAAGATATAAAACTGTATTTTTTTGTGAAGAATCAACAACAAGTGGGCCACAATCATGAAGTGGAACGACATTTATTGGATATTTCAAACTTTTTTAACTAATCAAAAACTGAAAAATTGGGCGTGCAAAATTATTCAGCCCCTTTACTTTCAGTGCAACAAACTCTCTCCAGAAGTTCAGTGAGGATCTCTGAATGATCCAATGTTGACCTAAATGACTAATGATGATAAATACAATCCACCTGTGTGTAATCAAGTCTCCGTATAAATGCACCTGCACTGTGATAGTCTCAGAGGTCCGTTAAAAGCGCAGAGAGCATCATGAAGAACAAGGAACACACCAGGCAGGTCCGAGATACTGTTGTGAAGAAGTTTAAAGCCGGATTTGGATACAAAAAGATTTCCCAAGCTTTAAACATCCCAAGGAGCACTGTGCAAGCGATAATATTGAAATGGAAGGAGTATCAGACCACTGCAAATCTACCAAGACCTGGCCGTCCCTCTAAACTTTCAGCTCATACAAGGAGAAGACTGATCAGAGATGCAGCCAAGAGGCCCATGATCACTCTGGATGAACTGCAGAGATCTACAGCTGAGGTGGGAGACTGTCCATAGGACAACAATCAGTCATATATTGCACAAATCTGGCCTTTATGGAAGAGTGGCAAGAAGAAAGCCATTTCTTAAAGATATCCATAAAAAGTGTCGTTTAAAGTTTGCCACAAGCCACCTGGGAGACACACCAAACATGTGGAAGAAGGTGCTCTGGTCAGATGAAACCAAAATTGAACTTTTTGGCAACAATGCAAAACGTTATGTTTGGCGTAAAAGCAACACAGCTCATCACCCTGAACACACCATCCCCACTGTCAAACATGGTGGTGGCAGCATCATGGTTTGGGCCTGCTTTTCTTCAGCAGGGACAGGGAAGATGGTTAAAATTGATGGGAAGATGGATGGAGCCAAATACAGGACCATTCTGGAAGAAAACCTGATGGAGTCTGCAAAAGACCTGAGACTGGTACAGAGATTTGTCTTCCAACAAGACAATGATCCAAAACATAAAGCAAAATCTACAATGGAATGGTTCAAAAATAAACATATCCAGGTGTTAGAATGGCCAAGTCAAAGTCCAGACCTGAATCCAATCGAGAATCTGTGGAAAGAACTGAAAACTGCTGTTCACAAATGCTCTCCATCCAACCTCACTGAGCTCGAGCTGTTTTGCAAGGAGGAATGGGGAAAAAATGTCAGTCTCTCGATGTGCAAAACTGATAGAGACATACCCCAAGCGACTTACAGCTGTAATCGCAGCAAAAGGTGGCGCTACAAAGTATTAACTTAAGGGGGCTGAATAATTTTGCACGCCCAATTTTTCAGTTTTTGATTTGTTAAAAAAGTTTGAAATATCCAATAAATGTCATTCCACTTCATGATTATGTCCCACTTGTTGTTGATTCTTCACAAAAAAATACAGTTTTATATCTTTATGTTTGAAGCCTGAAATGTGGCAAAAGGTCGCAAAGTTCAAGGGGGCCGAATACTTTCGCAAGGCACTGTATATATGTGTGTGAGTGATGGGATGTATAGACAATATGGACAGTATATGAATAGAATATGTAGTATATATGAAGAATAATATATGTACAGCAATAGTTCAATTGGATAGGCCTTGACTAGAATACAGTATATACATGTGAAGTGGGTAAAACAGTATGTAAACGTAATTTAAAGTGACCAGTGTTCCATTATTAAAGTGACCAGTGTTCCATGACTACGTACATAGGGCAGCAGCCACTAAGGTTCATGGAAGAGTACACGGGTGGTAACCGTCTAGTGACAGTGACTAAAGTAGTGGGTGGAGGCCGGCTAGTGGTGACTATTTAACTGTCTGTTGGCCTTGAGATAGAAAATGTTTTTCAAGCTCTTGGTCCCAGCTTTGATGCACCTGCACTGACCTCGCCTTCTGCATGGTAGCAGGGTGAACAGGTCGTGGCTCAGGTAGCTGAGGTCCTTGATGATCTTCTTGGACTTCCTGTGACACCAGGTGCTGTAGATGTTCCGGATGGCAGGCAGTGGGCTCTGACCACTTCTCTTCTAGTCTTTTAATGAAACATTTGTGTGTTGAAAAGGCCTAACCACTTGTATAATCTATTTGCATACACTTCAAACAGACACACGGTGCATTTGGAAAGTATTCAGACCCCTGAACTTTTTCTACATTTTGTTACGTTACAGCCTTATTCTAAAAAGGATTAAATTACATTTTTTCCTCATCAATCTACACACAATATCCCATAATGACAAAGTGAAAATAGTTTTTTTCCCCAAAAAGTCTATCAATCAAATTAATAATTGATATGTGGCATTCACGTCTCCATCTCAACCAAAAATCTAAGTTAAAGAATAGGACTAAATCAAATCAAACTTTAAAAGCACTTCAAATAAAGTTTGATTTGATTTAGTCCTAATCTTTAATTTAGATCTTTGGTTGAGATGGAGATGTGAATCCAACATATTAATTATTAATTTATAGACAAACTGGAATTAAAGCCAGACTTAGTCAGTGGCAAAAATGGAACTATCCAAGCAGAAGATACATATACTTCAAATGTTGATATTTGGTTGCTTTCACAAACAAACTCAACTCAGCATGGATGAATTTGCAAATCCTAAATATATGAGTGATATAGTATAGTCACGTTTCATTTACTCGGTTAAACCTACCCTTTTTGAATGACTTCGATGGCAACAGTGAATCTATTTCATTTTTAAGTGGAGATTTTAACAGTCATTCTCACAATAGCACATTGGTAATAGTCAGTGAGAAATATCATAGCTAGGCAGGGCTTGGTTAAAACCCTGGGTGGGAGACTGAAGGGTAGCTATAGATCAATCACCCAGTAGGAGGTGCTGTCCAGCCTATAGTTTTTATTTTGGATTAGTGGATATAACATTAAAGTTCTGAGGATCTGTTTTAAAGGTACAAATTCAACATATTTTATACAAGGTTTGGCTTGGTTTAAATTTGGTTACCGTGAAAAGATAATACTGTCGTTGTAATTTCACCCTAAAAACAACAGTTGATGACTTTTTCAAATCCAATGTATTTTCCACGTAGATTCCATGTCACTATACGTTGAGAACTAAGTTGAAACAAAAGTTGATTAAACCAGTTTGTGTCCACTGGGATGTTAATTTGACTGTTTTTGAGTTGAATACTATGTTAATTTTACCGTTTTTTTTCTTCGAGTTGGCTGCTATGTTCATTTGAATGTTACTCCATTTTGGCCTTTGGCCTACTTCTGAATTGTTTCTCTCGCTGCATCAGTGTGTTTAATAAGAGATCAGACAGTGAAAGTATTTTTCTTTAAATGATTTTTATTGGCTGGTTCGAGCCAACGAGGGCAGTATTCAACCTCTGGGAGAGCTCTTACCATTCAGAAACCTCCATCAGATGGGTCTTAGCATGTGGAAAATGCTTGGTTTCTTGCGACACAAAACATGTTTGAACTCACCTCATTCTGTTCCATTCATTAGTCCCAAGGCTGAGCGTTGCTTTAAACAGTGATTAAGAGTGAGCTCATACCACAGCTTTGGTGAAACACTCTTGCTAACTTTCCACTGCTAGATTCACATGTTCATGTACTTCTTAATTTTTTAAACATTGTTTGGTTTTGTCTCTAGCTGAGAGACTCTAAGACTTTTGAAAAGTATGAGTTATTTAGTTTTTTATAATGTCCTTGTCTTTGTTGGAAGTCTCACTGGGTGAAGCCAGGACTGACTGGGTAGCAACCCAAGTCATCGGCTAACCACCTCTAACAGTGTTTCAGTTCAAGAGGAGAAAATGTGTCAGAATGCTGAGCGTCTTTCCTCTATGACTTGTTCTCCATCACAGCGGGGGCGATCATCATGACGGTGGTCTTCAGGGGATAGTAGTGGCTACGCCAGGTCTTCCAGAAGACCCCCTGCTTCCTCTGATGCCTCTGCTTGGGAGGAGGGCTCATGAAGTAACGGCCGTTCAGGTTGGAACGTCCACAGTTGCTGAACCACCAGCCACCTGGAGAAAGAGCGCAAACAAGAGCGCTGGTTAGATTGGCATTGCTGCTACATTCCCAATTTGAGTCATAGAGAGATAAACCTTAGACTAAATAAATCTTAAATCTTAGACTAAATACATCTTAGATAGAATTCAGCAAAATAGTAACTTTGAGCTTTGAAAAAGAGGAGACGTACCAGAGAGGTGTTTGGCACAGCTGATGTCATTGTTCTGGTCATTGTCTTGGCTGTGGATGGAGAAGTGCAGGCCGGAGGCCTCGGTAGCCAGGGTGCCCTCCAGGCTGCTGTTCGAGGTCTTTTGGATATGGAGGGCATAGTGGCTCTCCTCCCCGCTCAGACGGATGGGGTACTGGTTGGTCTCAGAATCACCCCTCCAGTCGGAGAACATGACGTTGAGGATGTAGTCTGCATCTTTGGCCACAGCGCGTATCTTCTCAAGACCAAGCCAGAACTCACCTAGAGAGAGAGAGAGATCAAAATAAAGACAAAAACACAACACGGTTCACAAACTCTTTTGTCCAGTCTCCGTACCTCAGATAGTCAGTATCAGTACACGTCATCAAGGTCTGTGTTCTAACAGGGCTTTGGCCTTTCCCCTTCGCTGGCACAAATATCCTATTTATAAATGACTCATTCAACTAGAACAAGAGCCTCCAGTTTCATATCTCCAAAGCTTTGAACTTCAAACTGTTATGTCGGCCAGCAGCCAACATAGAACTTGTTTGTGAGCTATGGGGCAAAAGTCCTCTCTGCCTCTGACAACTCCACTTGTTTTCTACTGAGGGAATTCACACTTGTGTGTATTGAAGTGGGGGTTTGGTGGGTCCAAGCAGAAGTAGTCAAATATGACTGTTTTTATAATATTGTTCTGTAGGGATATAATTGCATAACATGTTTACCTTCCACTTAATAACTAGGTCAGATGTTCAGGAATCAGGATACATCTAGTTTCCCTATCTGGGTTCCCTATCTGGGTTCCCTATCATTGGCTTCTTCATTGTAGCTGGTTAATTCTGCAACTACGGGAACTTCGATGTCCTCAGGGTCAATTTTGGGATTTTATTTTAAAAAACATGTTTTTATTTTTTATATGTTAAGTTCACACTACATTCACCCCATATTTTTGTTCAACACCTCTCTATCAAGTATTTTAACTACCTTTCAGATTTTATACCTCAATTTCACTGTTTTGCCCTTGTCCCTGACTCAGACTTATGAGCTTCTACTATGTTTTTCTATGAGAAAACAACATAATTACACATTATGTAATGTTATCTCCTAGAGAAAGAGTCAATTAAATACAATCTATATCAATATTTATTGTGAGTATGCCCTTTATATTGCTATTTACACAAAATATACATGTCCTTTGGTAGTGGTGTCATTTCCACCACTGAGGGCACATTTTATTGTTAGTCGTTTCCAAACAGGCTACAATTTCTTTAATTTGCGGTAGAATTTTGATTTTTAAAATATATTTTAACTTGCAGCCAGAACATGAGGCCATCATACCTGCCCCTAACTTACCTGCCCCTGATGCATGCCCTGATACCCCTTCCTCATGGTCTGCAACAGGAATGAAAAGTCTAATACTTGCTGGAAGGAAAAAGGTTGGAAGAGGTCGCTCAAAAACATACATATCTTTGCATGACAAATGTCAAATAAAGCTTAACAGAAAACTGAGAAATACAATAAAAGATATGATCAACTGATGAAGAAAATGGATAGACAAGATTTCCCAAAGACAAAGACAAAACAGAATATGAAGGGAACTCCAAAGAACTTGAGAAGGGTTTGTTGTTTCAAAATGCCATCATTGCAGAGTTAAAACAAAAGTATAAAAAAATGCGCAGTGCCAAGGACAAACAAGTGGCTTCAAAAATGCTCAGAGGAAACATCCTGAGAAAGTATGGCCTGGTCAAAGCTGCAAACAGAGAATTAGGATTTTCAGCAAAAGCAATGAGGGAAAATGGAAACAGGATAACTAGTCTTCAATACTCCAGGAAAAAAGCAGTGTAACATAATTAGCACAGACACCGAAGAGAAAATCACTAGATTCTATGAACGTGATGTCAACAGTAGAGCAACAACAGGGGAAAAGGACACACTAATGAGGAACAAGAAAAAAAAAGCAGAAGCGCTTGTTGAATGGAACCATTCAGAGCCTTTATCAGGATTTTAAGAGGGAACCATTCAGAGCCTTTATCAGGATTTTAAGAGGGAATATTCAGAACCTTTATCAGGATTTTAAGAGGGAATATTCAGAACCTTTATCAGGATTTTAAGAGGGAATATTCAGAGATTAAAATATCCTACTATGAATTATTTTAAAGACATATTTTAGGGTTGCCAAGCCAACAGTCCAGGATAGGGACACATGCCTCTGCAAAACCCACACCAACCTCCAGTACCTGGTGGACAAACTACAGTATCACAAAGTGATCAGCTGCACCAACAATGACAACCTTATTGAGTCTTTGTGCTGTGAGAACCTGAAGAAAGAGTGCATGTAGACAGAGTTCTCCCTTTGCCAAGGCAAAGAGCATAAACATCTGACTTTGATACTGGTGAGCAGACATTGTGGTTTGAGTGGAAAAACTAAGCTGAAGAGAGAGAGAAGGAAAAACAAAGAGGGAAACATGGAGAAGTTCACTGTACATTTGACAGTATAAGAAAAGGTGTGTGTCACACTGCAGATTCTACTGGAGGACTTCTCCAAAGGATTGAAAGAGAAGTTGGGGAAACACATGTACAACATTCCACACCAATATTCCAAACTGAGAGAATTAAAAGGGAATCTGCAGAAAGAGGAGATCATCGTGCATATTGACTTTGCATAGAACTCAGGGGCGCAACTTTCACTGGGGACGGGGGGACATGTCCCCCTCACATTCTGAAATTGCATTTTAGTCCCCTCCAGTTTTATAATTTGAATGTGATACAAAATTAGGCAACGGTGTGCTTTAGCACAATGCAGACACCTCCGAGCGGTCGGGTAGGCTGTTTAGAGTGTTTATCCGACTGGATAAAACAAATTATAATATTTATTTCCTCCCCACTTCTAAAACCAAAGTTGTGCCACTGAGAAAACTACCTGTGTAAATACACCAGTGAAATCCAGGCAGTTCACTTTAGTGATTCTCACATGCAGGTGACCCTCCACACCTGTGTTGGACATACCACAAATGATACCGTTTCACTTTGCTCACTGAGTTCTTCTATACGGATGACCCCTCTGCAATCTGGGCTCATCTCTCAAAAACACTGGCCTACTTCATTGAGCTCTGGCCAAATTTGGAATCTTACTTTTTCTTACATTAATTAAATGTTCTTCAATGGTTGTTGTTCAAAATGTTTGCAATAAAATATTGTTTTAATTTTACATAGATGTCATTTCCACCACACCTTGTCATTTCCACCACACCTTGTCATTTCCACCACACCTTGTCATTTCCACCACACCTTGTCATTTCCACCACACCTTGTCATTTCCACCACACCTTGTCATTTCCACCACACCTTGTCATTTCCACCACACCCATATTTTTAGGTAAATTAGTATATTATGTATAATTTAAATTGATTGATTTGTTTTACATAGGGAAATCATATGGTTGTTATCATAATCTCACAAAAAGGTTGGGTGGAAATATCTTATTTTTTTATGATAAATAAAAAATTCAGCTGCCACAAAGGCAAGTTTATACATTCAGGCGTTGTGTTGAATTATTAATTTTAGGAAAATCTTAAAAAGCACTTAAAATAATATTCAATGCAAGTTAATGTACAAATGTATAAGAAATGTGTTATAAAATAATTGTATGATAATTTCATTTTCAACAACAATGTTTAATGATGTGATGGAAATTACATTTGTCTATGGCTGTCTGAGAAAAATGAGAAAAATATACACATTTGATCGCATCCATTATCAGATATTATTTCTAGACAAATCAAAGACGATCATAATACTGGTAAAATGGTATTTCAATACATTTTAATTTCTGAAAGCTTCCCGGGCCAAAGTGCCCGAAGTTGCAGAATCACCCAGCTCTCCAGGTCTGTGAATGCTGAATGTTTGCAAATATAGGGGCCTTATTGTGAAATGGGGTTATCAGTAGTTGTAAACCTAAGAAAGATAAAGAGTTAGTCTTGTGCCCTAGTCTGACCTGCCCGGAACAAAAGAGAGCTCCTTGCTTAGTAGTAAACATGACCTTTCTCCCAGTTCCCAAGCAGACTTCCCCCTCAGCTGCCTGGTCTACTGATTACATGTGCCTCTCCTCAAATTCCACTACCCCCTCCACTCCTGCCTTCACGTTTTCTCTCCCCTCCTCCCCCCTCCTGTTTGACATACCTCCCACACGTGCAAAGCAGCCAGTCAGTGACGTAGGAATGCATGGCCACTGCATGCACAAGGAATGCTCAGAGAGTACTATAGGAACAGCAGGCTCATTAAAAAAACACATGTAAAATAGCTGTTTACACATGTGGAGCTTCAATTTCACACATGAAACCATATTTTCACATTTATTAAAGAATAATACGTGTTCACCTCACGTGAATTGCAGTTTCACATGTAACATTTGAGGTTTCACATGTTAAAAATGTTCACAATTCCCCATGTGAAAGTGAGATTTTCACGTGAAACTGCAAATTAGATGTTTTTATATATTTTTTCACATGAACTTGTAATTCCACATGTGAAAATCTAATTTGTCATTTCCATTATAACAAAACTCCACGTGTGAAAATATCACTTTCACATGTAGAATTGCAGATTAAAATGTGGGGTTTAAATAATGTTATTCTCCTCACGTGAATTCTTTTTAACATGTTGCAGTAGAAATGTTTCCAAATGTGGAATTAGGGTGACCACAACACTTGAGTGTGCTGTTTCTGACCAACTCTCTCGCTATCGCTCTCAGAACGATCTTCTTGACCCTAACCAGACAGACTTCAAGACATCCCAACCCGAGCACTCCGTTCCACTACCTCTGGTCTCTTGGCCCTCCCAACCCTGCGGGAGGGCAGCTCCCGCTCAGCCCAGTCAAAGCTCTTCTTTGTCCTTGCACCTAAATGGTGGAACAAATTTCCCCCAACCTCTTTGAAGAGTACACTGCATGGTATGTACACTATGTACACATGGTAAGTATGTGGACATCCCTTCAAGTTTGTGGATTTTGCTATTTCTGCCACACCCGTTACTGACAGGTGTATAAAATCAAGCACACAGCCATGCAATCTCAATAGACAAGCATTGGCAGCAGAATGGCCCGAACTGAAGAGCTCAGTGACTTTCAATGTGGCACCATCATAGGATCCCACCTTTTCAATAAGCCAGTTCATCAAATGTCTGCCCTGCTAGAGCTGCCCCGGTCAACTATAAGTGCTGCTGTGAAGTGTCTAAGAGCAGCAACGGCTTAGCTGCAAAGTGGTAGGCCACACAAGGTCACAGAACGGGACCGCCGATTGCTGAAGCGCATACAAATTCTGTCCGTCTTTGGTTGCAACACTCACTACCAAATTCCAAACCACCTCTGGAAGCAACGTCAGCACAAGAAGTGTTCGTTGTGAGCTTCATGAAATGGGTTTCAATGGCCGAGCAGCCGCACACAAGTGTAAAATCAACATGCGCAATGCCAAGCGTCGGCTGGAGTGGTGAAAAGCTCGCCACCATTGTACTCTGGAGAAGTGGAAACGAGTTCTCTGGTATGATGAATCACACTTCATCATCTGGCAGTCCGATGGATAAATCTGGGTTTGGCAGATGCCAGGATAACACTATCTGCCCCTAATGCATAGTGCCAACGGTAAAGTTTGGTGGAGGAGGAATAGTGGTCTGGGGCTGTTTTTCACGGTTCGGGCTAGGCCCCTTAGTTCCAGTAAAGGTAAATCTTAACACTACAGCATACAATTACATTCTAGATGATTCTGTGCTTCCAACTTTGTGGCAACAGTTTGTGGAAGGCCCTTACCTGATTCAGCATGACAATGCCCCTGTGCACAAAGCGAGGTCCATACATAAATGGTTTGTAGAGATTGGTGTGGAAGAACTTGACTGGCCTGTACAGAGCCCTGACCTCAACCCCATCGAACACCTTTGGGATGAGTTGGAACGCCGACTGTGAGCCAATCCTAATCGCCCAACATCAATGCCTGACCTCACTAGTGCTCTTGTGGCTGAATGGAAGTAAGTCCCCACAGCAATGTTCCAACTTCTAGTGGAAAGCCTTCCCAGAAGAGTGGAGGCTGTTATAGCAGCAAAGGGAGGACCAAATCCATATTAATGCCCATGATTTTGAAATGAGATGTTTGACTTTTGGCCATGTAGTGTATATTAAATAACTCCTCCTCCTTCTCTGCACCCTCTCAGGGGCTGGGTGTCTCAGGCTCTGCACACTCTTGGATTGGATCCTGCCTGGCAGACCGCTCCTACCAGGTGACTAGGAAAGGATCTGTGTCTGCACCACGTGCTCTCCCTACTTGTGTCCCCTAGGGCTCGCTTCTAGGCCCTCTCCTCTTCTCTCTATACACAAAGTCACTCTGCGTCGTCATATCCTTACATGATCTCTCCTATCACTGCTATACAGATGACACTCAGCTCCTTTTCTCCTTCCTCCCTTCTGACACCCAGTTGGTGACACACATCTCTGCGTGCCTGGCAGATATCTCAGCTTGGATGTCGGCCCACCACCTCAAGCTCAACCTCGTCAAGACGGAGCTGATCTTCCTCCCGCTCCAAGACCTCTCCATCACGGTTGACAACTCCACGGTGTAACCCCCTCCCAGAGTGAAAATAACCTTGGCGTGACCCTGGACAACACCCTTCTCTGCAAACATTCTCTGCAAACGTCAAAGCAGTGACTTGCTCCTGCAGGGTCATCCTCTACAACATCCATCCAGTGTGACCCTACCCCACACAGGAAGCAGAGCAGGTCCTAATCCACTTGTCATCTCCCGTCTGGACTTGGCTGGGCTCCCTTCTTGTGCCATCATACCCCTGCAACTTATCCAGAACGCCGCAGCCTGCCTGGTGTTCAACTTTCTGAAGTTTCCCATATCACCCCGCTCCGCCGCACACTCCACTGGCTTCCAGTTGAAGCTCACATCCACTACAAGACCATGGTACTTGCCTATGGATCAGCAAGAAGAACTGCCTCTCCCTACCTTCAGGCTATGCTCAAACCCTACACCCCAAACCGAGCTCCAGCTCTGCCCAGTCAAATCTCTTCTCTGTCCTGACACCCCAATGGAAAATTCCCCCCACTTTCAAAATACAGAAATACAGCCAGTATGATGCATTTTACGTCATATGATGCAAAATGCATCATACCGGCTGTGCTTCTGTTTTCTGAAAGTTAGATATCTTAAACTTGATTTGCTGACATGCAAAACATTTTGGGACTATATCAACAATGGACGAATGAAGCAAATACCAAAAGATAGTTTTAAGGTGGAGTTTTCCTTTAAATGATCTCACATATTTAAGGTGTTAAATATGTGTAAACAAAAATGATCCGAAGTATGACAGGGGATGAGAAGGCAATCTTTAGTTGCGACATCCATTTTTGGACATAAATGAATGATATGTACCCATTAATTATTGAAGAATAAAACATATAAATGCCTCATGTGCTTAGTTCAACTGTCGTATTCCATCAGAAGCCAAAATATAAGCTTGTTTAACTCCAATGTTTGTAAACAAAGTAAATTTAAACAACCACTGTATAGACTAAAAACATGATTAAAATTATAATTTCTATATCATGGATGGTCAGTCTTAGCATCCATAGTCCTGTCTATGAATGAGAAATGTAACCTCAGATTAATAGACAGAGCTATGAATGTAACGACTGACCAGCCATTATATTACAACTATAGTTGTAACCATGTTTTGAGGCATAATAGTGTTTGTTTACATTTACTTTGTTTACTAACGTTGGAATAAAACAAGCTTATATTCTGGGTTCTGATGGGATACGAGCTCATGAGGCATTTGTTTTATAAGTTATATTCTTCAAGAATCAATGGGTACAAATCATTAATTTATGAGTCCAAAAATTGACATAGCAACTGCTTATTGCCCCTTGAATAGAGTAACAGTGTTATTATATGGTGCAATCCTTTAGTGTGTGAGCTGCTTTTGTTGCATTTAATATCAAGCAAAACTTCTGCAGTCAAGAACAAAATTCTTATAGCAAACAAAAATAATTATATTAAAAGCAAAACACAAACTCAAAAGTAACATATTGCAAAGTCGGTCCCGGGATGGGAGACTAAATTGTAGCTGGAAGTGGTGATAGATAAACATGTGGAAAAAAATGTCACATGGGAATGTATTTTTTCAGGAGGGAGTAACACTACATGTGATTCTTCACACATATTTTTTTTTTTTTTAAATATATTTAATGTGTCCGACAACCACATGATTTCTTCATGTGGTCTTTTTTTGATACTCAATTCTGGTCATTGGCTCACTTCTGGATTGTGTTTCCAGCTGCATCAGTGTGTTTGATCAGAGATCAGACAGAGAATTGGCTGTTTCATGCCAAAGATCAATTTCATTGGCTGGTTCATGCCAAAGATCAGTTTATTTTCTCTTAAAAAAACAACAGCAATTTTACACAACTGGAAAACTTGAACTAGACCATATAAATTACAAACAGGTGATAGCAGAAATATATAAAGATTCTTTACAACTTATAAATAAAGAAGGCACAAAAAACCTCAAGTCATCGACAAGAACACTAGAGAATTTTACATGTTACAGTCAAGGTTCTGAGGAGACAGAACATTCATTCATCATACACTAGACAGAAATAGATGACTCTGGTCATTTTAAGAACAGTCAATGTGACTGAAAGATAAAAAATCTCCACGAGAATACAACAGTGGATCGTGAGCTTACTTTGATTCAAAATAAAACTGCAGGAGAAGTAGGTTTACATTGTACAGAAGCTGGAATGGTGTTTGCTCCATAGAATAACTTTAAATTTAGACAATGAAACCACCATTGTTGAAAAAATACTTTACACACGTTCTGTCTCATTACATCCTGTAATTCTGTAATTATAGATTACAGTGATTATTTCTTTATATAATGCCTTTGGAAAGCTAATGGCATTACTTTCATGTGGAAAAACAGCAAATTGTTTCAGTCACCATTTGGTCCATACAATCAGATTAAGAAACTCTCTAGAGCTGCCCCACTTGTACAACTACAGTGTTCATGCTGACAAAACTTTGCTCTAGCTAGAAATCACTGTTAAAACTCTGGGAGAGCTCTTGCATTCAGAAACCACTGTCAGATAGGTCTTAACGTGGAAAATGCTTGGTCTCTTGCAACACAAAACACATGTTGGAACTCGCCTCATTCTGCTGCATTTATTGATGCAGTCTGAGAGGCCCAAGGTTGCTTTAAACAGTGATTAAGAGTGAACTCATACCACAGCTGTGGTGAAACACCCTTGCTAACTTTCCACTGCTAGATTCACATGCACATGTACTTTTTAACATCTTAAAGATACATTTATGCATTGTTCGGTTGTGAATCTAGCTGAGAGACTTTAAGACTTTTGAAAAACAGAGAATTGGAAACATGGAGCCCATTCAAGTATGAGTTATTTCGTTTTTTATAATGGCCTTGTCTTTGTTGGAAGTCTCACTGGGTGAAGCCAGGACTGACTGGGTAGCAACCCAAGTCATCGGCTAACCACCTCTAACAGTGTTTCAGTTCAAGAGGAGAAAATGTGTCAGAATGCTGAGCGTCTTTCCTCTATGACTTGTTCTCGATCACAGCGGGGGCGATCATCATGACGGTGGTCTTCAGGGGATAGTAGTGGCCACGCCAGGTCTTCCAGAAGACCCCCTGCTTCCTCTGATGCCTCTGCTTGGGAGGAGGGCTCATGAAGTAGCGGCCGTTCAGGTTGGAACGTCCACAGTTGCTGAACCACCAACCACCTGGAGAAAGAGCGCAAACATCTGGTTAAATTGGCATTGCTGCTACATTCCCAATTTGAGTCATAGAGAGATAAACCTTAGACTAAATAAATCTTAAATCGTAGACTAAATAAATCTTAGATAGAATTCAGCAAAATAGTAACTTTGAACTTTGAAAAAGAGGAGACGTACCAGAGAGGTGTTTGGCACAGTTGGTGTCGCTCTTCTGGTCATTGTCTTGGTCGCGGGTGGAGAAGGGCAGGCCGGAGGCCTCGGTAGCCAGGGCGCTCTCCAGGTTGCCGTTGGAGGTCTCTTGGATGTGGAGGGCGTAGTGGCTCTGCTCCCCGCCGAGACGGATGGGGTATTGGATGCTCTCAGAATCGTCCCTCCAGTCGGAGAACTTAACCTTGAGGATGTAGTCTGTGTCTTTGACCACGGCGCTCATCTTCTCAAGACCAAGCCAGAACTCACCTAGAGAGAGAGAGAGAGAGATCAAAGGAGTTAAAACCTGATATGTGGCTGTGGTAGCATGTGCAAAGTCTCCATACATGTGTCCAGATATCTCAGTGTCTTCTTTAATTTAAAGGATCTGATCGTAACAGGGCTGGTAATCACTTAATCTAATTTAACAGGAATAGACCATGCGATTTGGTCACTTCTGGCACCTAAAGCCACCAGGGACATTAAAGCTGGAGATTAGAGGGTTGTTTATGCTAAACCTACCATATCAAAATCCATTTGATCCCTCGATCTTGATATCTACAATCCTGTATCAGTGTTAGTATCACTGCTTGTTAATCAAACTGAACCGGGAGGTTTCGGGTCAAGAGCTCTGTGCTGTACTGTTCTATGCTGTGGATGTGGGTGGTACTGTCCGACCCTCGGTGTGACCTCGCTAGCTAGCTCCAGAGGAAAGTATTGAGGG
Organism: Oncorhynchus nerka; assembly: GCF_034236695.1. Lineage (NCBI taxonomy): Eukaryota > Metazoa > Chordata > Actinopteri > Salmoniformes > Salmonidae > Oncorhynchus > Oncorhynchus nerka. The sequence continues at coordinate 82,261,029 of NC_088415.1, forward strand.
AGATGATAAAAGACAACAGAGGATATATTTACCATTCAGACTGCCAAAGCCGCTCTGGTAGGCCTGCCATAGCTGGTCAAAGTCAACTGAGCCATCCTGGCGCCTCTGGATCACGGTCCAGCCACCTTCTGTAGAGAGGAAAGAAAAAGAGCAGTGGGATTAGTCTTTTTTTTTACTACTGCCAACTGTCATACATGTACGGATACAATATGTTCATAAACTAAGCTATAGGGTAACCTTATACGGTGAGCCAAAATCCTGGCTAACTCCACTTACCAGTTGTCATTTCGCAGAAGACTTCAAAGGATTGGGAGTTTAATGGCTGAATGGTGTACACTCCGCTGGCCGGCTCGCCTCTCAGGAACAGCTCATGGCAGTCTGAGGCCATCTCTGAAAAAAACAAAGACAAAAACACAACACGGTTCACCAACTGTTCTCCCACACTTCGTATCTCAAGACAGTATCAGTACACATCGTCAAGGTCTGTGTTCTAACAGTGCCTTGGCCTTTCCCCTTCGCTGGCACAAATATTCTATTTATAAATGACTCATTCAACTAGAAAACAAAAACTCTGATTTCTTATCTTGAGCGCCTTGAACAGCAGCCAACATAGAACTTGTTTGTGAGCTATGGGGCAAAAGTCCTCTCTGCCTCTGACAACTCCACTTGTTTTCTACTGAGGGAATTCACACCTGTGTGTATTGAAGTGGGGGTTTGGTGGGTCCAAGCAGAAGTAGTCACTTAAGTCAAATATTACTGTTTTTAAAATATTATTTTGTAGGGATGTTTACCTTTCACTTAATAACTAGGTTAGATGTTCAGGAATCAGGATACATCTGGTTCCCTATCTGGGTTCCCTATCATTGGCTTCTTCATTGTAGCTCTCCAGGTCTGTGAATGCTGAATGTTAGCCCATAAAGAGGCCTTATCGTGAAGTGGGTTTATTAGTAATTGTAAACCTAACAAAGCTCAAGAGTTAATGTGCTGTGCCCTAGTCTGACCTGCCCGGAACAAAAGAGAGCTTAGTAGCGATTGGTTGCTGTGCACATGAGGTAGAATGAGAGAGAGACAGCCAGGCAGCATCAACAAAAGGTATGGGGGGCCCAGTGGCTGTCATGTGCCTGATGAGGCATGAGATGGTGCACACCCTTAATGTTTTCCAGAAAAGAGTTCAAGTTTATTTTATGCCGACTTGATAGATACTGCATACGTTCATCGGCTATGATGCTCTTTATCAGCACCAATTGTCTAAATAAATATTTTCATTGAATTGGAGCCAATCAATCGATATTGGTTTTGGTTTGATTGATATTGATTTGACTTGGTTGCTATTGAACAAACATAAGAGCAGACCACGGGACCCCAATGCATCACTCTTCTGGAATAACCCTTTCAGGCCGAAGCATGAACTCTATTGGTTAACGGTACGTGGTTGTGGTCGCGGTTTGCCTTGGCGGTCAGGGTTTCCTCTCAACTTTGGCACACTTCTCATTCATCTACGGCCGGAGAAGCAGGGGTCTACGGGGATGGGGAGAGGGGAAGGAGGGATGGAGGAGGGGAGAAGAGGGACTTTTGACTACTCTGATAGATCTGGGGGAAAGGTTGCACATTCTTGAGGGATGTATCACTGTTTTATGGTGAGAGGGGAAAATGGGAGGGCTGGAAGGAGGGAGCAAGGAGGTATGCAGTCAGTGCCTTCAAAACAACAAAAGGATGTATGTACAAAGTTCACCAGACTAAATTAAACCGCCTCCTTTTCCTTGCCTTCTTTCATGACTTTTCTGGCTCTGGGCCAAATGACCTAATCTGAGGAACATACACTCTTAATAAAAAGGGTTCCAAAACGGTTCTTCGGCTGTCCCTATAAAGAAACCTTTAATGTTCCAGGTAGAACTCTTTTGGGTTCTATGTAGAACCCTCTGTGTGAAGGGTTCTACATGGAATTCAAAAGGGTTCTACCTGGAACCAAAAGGGTTCTCCCTAGAACCAAAAAGTGTTCTTCAGAGGGTTCTCTTATGGGGATAGCCAAAGAACCCTTTTAGGTTCTAAATTTGCAAAAACTCCCCCTCCTCCGCCCCAAGCTCCATCAGATTTGTGAGTTATCCATCTGTGATGGGGATGTGACCCTGAGTTAACACTGTCCGAGACAGCTGAACTATCCCCCAATTGGAGTCCAGCCAGATGACTTGTTTCTTTCATAGAATTCCTGAAATCCTGCACGTTTGCTGTGAGACGACTCATTGTGTTCTGCTGGGTGACTGCATCTCACAATTCTGGGCCTGTGGGTTCACCTTTCACCTACTTTCCTCAGTGGCTATCAGACAGTGGGAAATAGTGTAAAACCCACTATTTAGATAGAACCACAAGTCACGTTGCTTTTGACTGAGAGAGCGATAATTTACTTGTTTTAACAGGCAATATACTGAAATGGTATGTATGATAATGTTACTTTCTTTTTCAATCAACTCTGAGTAGGTCAATCACATATCTGACCAACATCCATAAAGTGACATGGTTTGCATAGGTCACATTCAGAGTTAAATCATGACTCACATATCCTGTATAGGCCTATTGATTCATTCATATCCCTCAATGCTGACTTTTTAGTGAGACCAGACCCCAGCTAGAGCACTAAACAGGAACTTGCCATGAGTTAATCATTGTTCCATTGCCAGAAATCCTGGAACTAGTGTCTGAACTTTTCCCTACTTGGCCATGATCAAGCTCCATATAGCACTGATGAAAGCCCACAGTATGAGCTGGCCACAGTAGTACAGTTCAGATGTTAACAGCTGTCTGGTTTGGGTGTAGGTTGAGGACATCATGATCACTTTTACAATTACTGTACTACTGTATTAAGTGTGTAAACTAACTCCATTGACACTTCCTACTGTGATATTTTTCTTTATACTGTGAATATATTATATTTACTGTGAACCCAATGAAAACGTTCCTTCAGACAAGTAATGTACTTTTTCAGTCATTGGTAGGTGCATTAATTGGCATGGCCAATCACCTGTGCGTCGTTTTTCGCGGGCTTGGGGCAAATAGATACGTGCAGGCAATTATCTGCTAATTACTGTCTAACCTTCACGTCATTTAGAGGGAACTCCAGTTAAACTTCACGTTTTATGCCTCAAAGCAGATGGCATGGGAGGTCAATATTTGTCTGGGCGTCAATTTAAACAACGGATTTGACATGAAGCTTGGCTTTACTTACCGATGGGTGAGTCGCGCTGCTCAATGCTGCCATTTTGAACGGCCTCTTCTGGTTTACGCCTGAATGCTGGTCTCTCTTTTTTCAGCTGAATCTGAGTGAGCAAGGAAAACGACGTTTTAAATAATTCATAATACATAATAGCCTCATGAATTGTTTAAATAATTATACATGGGTTAGTGATATTCACCGAATGTTTCATACCTGGTGTTGCAGGGTCCTGATGCGCACGTTCTGCTTTTCAAGTTTATCTTGCTGGAGTTGGATTCTGTTGACCAGGTCATCAATACGTTTATTCTGAGCTTCCAGCATCCACTGAAATAAAACAGACAGGTACCCTGTTAGTCTTTCTCCTGTGACATAATTTTAAGTAGCCTAGGTTTCATATAACATAGGAATAGCCCACCACAAAGCCGATATTGTGATCTGTGTTTTTAGACTATAACTATGTGCTTGTACTTTGAATGGGGGCGCATTTCACATAGCCTATCCGAGCACATTCAACAGCGTTTGTAATTTCCAACCAGGTAGTCTGGTCACATAATAACGCGGGGGTTTCCATCCCACAAAAAAGTCAATGGCAGGTCTTATAGCAGCTCCACGTGATCTTTAAATCAAGAGTGACATTTTCCTCTACTGGGCTATGTTCCAAATATCATGGTTTAAATATAATTCACACATTCTGAAACGAATGCGTGCAGTTCCTTTGTCTGGCAAACGTTTAGCACGTAGTCCACGCACTCCAGCACAATAAACACACCCACTGGCATGCCTTCAGACATTGCTTCAGGCTGAATATCTATAAATCCCTTTGAGTCAATGTAAATAATCCCAGACCAACTGTTATTGTCCATCAAAGTGCATCTATTGTCCCCCTCCAGTTGTTCCTCTGAACATCAGCAAATAGGCCATTTGCCAAACTATTATGCATGACTAATGTAGGAGAAAGTATAATACTAGTAGTCTACTGTATTACGCATTACTTAATGTTAATCAATGAATCTATTTGCTGTGGTGTTTTGTTATGTAAATTAATATGCCAGGCTGCTCACTGCAAAAAGCATTGTATGGTAATTCCTTCATTCAACTGAAGCAATGAGAATTTAAGTGATCAGAAATGAATGGATACAATGGAAACTGCAGAGAAGTAAACTCACAAAGGGGGAGACATGCAGCAGTTAGCTTACAGTCTGTCTTGTTAGTAATCTATTTTTATCTCAAGTCATTTGATTCCCTTCCTTTTCACCAAATGCACAATTGTATCATAGCTTATTTTCCGAACACAATGAATGACCAAATAGAGTCATGGATTCCCTCCTTACCTGAATGATGCGTGCATCGCTGTAGTTGCCTGTGTTGCCCATGTTCATGTCGGGCAGCCCCTCTCCCTGCAGCATGTCATCCATCTTCTCTTCCAGCTTGTTCATCCTCTCATCCACCCGCTTCCTCTCCTGCTGCATCTCCGCTGTCTTCTCCCTCAGCTCGGCCGTCTCGTTGAGCACCTGGACCTCCCTGTCCTCCAGCCCCCGGGCCTTGGCCTTCAACACCTCGCCCTCCGCCTGCAGCCTCTGGCTCTCCTTGCCCAGGTCCGCTGCAGTGCCGTTGAAGACCTTCAGCTTGGCAGTGATGTCCCTCATCTGGCCCTTGGTTTTGTCCACATGCTCCTTGAGGCCTTGGCCTAGCTGGAGCAGGCCATGGGCAATCACATTCACGTCGTCCCACGCTGCATACTGCATCTTCTTCTCCTTCCCGCTGGTGGCCGAGCCTCCTCTCCTTTCGAAGGGGTTGCCGGTGGCCATCAGAATAACCAGGCAATGAGTCAGGGTTGCTAGTGTTGTCTTCATTGTTGCCTGCTTTCCTTTGTTTGTTCGTTGGCTCAGGTTCTTGGTAGTTTTTTGTCAGGTGGTTTGCAGAACCACCCTTCTCTTTCCAGTTTGTTGCTTGAGCTCAAGATCCTACCTCTCTGTGCAGAGCACTTTGGTTTTATACTTTCAGAGCCCTTCAACTACAGCTGGCTGGCTGATCTGATTGGCTGGCCCGAGCAGAGGGGGGAGAGCTGCTCTCAGGTTTCTCCCCCGCTCAGTTAACTCTTTATGTCAAGCGACAGCGTGAGAGGGGAGCAAGGGATGTAAAGTAACAATGAAGCCAATTTCATCACTACCTGTAAAATACAGTAAACAAAGAGATTTCAGTCAAATTATTGCACATTGACATGCACAGCTGTACAATAAAAGACAGCTTTATGTGCAAACACATCTAACTACTCATAATGTTTCTACTATCACTATACTGTCTCTATCATTCAGTACCCAGAAAAGGGGTTCAGACATGTCAGTGCACTTACATTGACAATCACACAGCTGTATGGTAAAGGATAGATGAACTCACTTTGTGTAATAAACTTGATGACGTAACAAAGAAATGGTTGATATCACTTCAAACAAGAGAGGAAAGCCTATGCTGATTGATACTTTACACCGGTTACTTTGCTGTTGATAATGTTATTGTTATGGTGTGATAATGCTATGGCGTGACAATGCTATGATAACGTTACGGTGCAATTATGTTGCGATAACGCGATGGTGGGATAACGTTGTGATAATGGTAGGATAATGGTACAGTGGGATAATGTTACGACAATGTTATAGTGTGATAATGTTATGACAATGTTATGGTGTGACTTGAACATAATATAAAAATGACAAGTTACCATTACTTTCTATAAAGAGGTTAGGTAGTTATTACAGGTAAAGCTAAGTGTATGTTATTTTCCGAAACGCTTAAAAATCGGATTATTTATGTGTATGTAACAGTATAACTTTAGTCCGTCCCCTCGCCCGAACCAGGGATCCTCTGCACACATCAATAACAGTCATCCATGAAGCATCGTTACCCATCACTCCACAAAAGCCACGGCCCTTGCAGAGCAAGGGGAACCACTACTTCGAGGTCTCAAAGCGAGTGACGTCACCGATTGAAACACTATTAGCGCGCACCACCGCTAACTAGCTAGCTATTTCACATCGGTTACACTCACCCCTCTTTTGACCTCCTTTTCCGCAGCAACCAGTGATCCGGGTCAACAGCATCAATGTAACAGTATAACTTTAGTCCGTCCCCTCGCCCATACCCGGGCTCGAACTAGGGACCCTCTGCACACATCAACAACAGTCACCCACGAAGCATCGTTATCCATCGCTCCACAAAAGCCTGCAAGGGGAACCACTACTTCAAGGTCTCAAAGCGAGTGCCGTCACCGATTGAAACGCTATTAGCGCGCACCACCGCTAACTAGCTAGACATTTCACATCGGTTACATGTATGTACATGGGATGGTGCCCACATTGATCGTGCCCCCGCTTATAAATATTTTGGCATCTGGATTGACGAAAAGCTATGTTTCAAAAAACATATTGATGAGTTAGTTACGAAGTTAAGAATTAAAGAATAAGGATAGGCTTTTATTCAATTTTTGCCTAAAATGACATACCCAAATCTAACTGTTTGTAGCTCAGGCCTTGAAGCAAGGATATGCATATTCTTGATACCATTTGAAGGGAAACACTTTGAAGTTTGTGGAAATGTGAAAAGAATGTAGGAGAATATAGCACATTAGATCTGGTAAAAGATAATACAAAGAAAGAAGCAAAAGCTTTTTTGTATTTTTTTGGTACCATCACCTTTGAAATGCAAGAGAAAGGCCATAATGTATTATTCCAGCCCATGTGCAATTTCGATTTTGGTCACTAGATGGCATCAGTGTATGTGCATAGTTTCAGATTTATCCAATGAAAAATTTGCATTTCTGTTAAATTTTGTATCAAGACCGCCCAAATGTGCCTAACTTGTTTATTAATAACTTTACATGTTCAAAACTGTGCACTTTCCTCAAACAATAGAATGGTATTCTTTCACTGTAATAGCTACTGTAAATTGGACAGTGCAGTTAGATTAACAAGAATTTAAGCTTTCTGCCAATATCAGAAATGTCTTTGTCCTGGGAAATGTTCTTGTTACTTACAACCTCATGCTAATCGCATTAGCCTACGTTAGCTCAACTGTCCCACAGGGGACCCACCAATCCCGAATAAGTTTTAAAGGAATAGGGCATGGCTTTCATTAAATAGCAGAAAACAAACAATTCAGTCGACATTTATGCTCGTTATAGATTATGTCGATATCGTCAAATGAATGCTGCTGCCACTGCAATTGAAGCCAGTGGACGCAGTTAATAATAGCACACAGTACACATCCATGCTTTCTGTATCAGAAAGTAAGCTGTCCGTCTTTGAAGTCTCGTAGATCGAAGAATTGCGCTATTTTTGTTTATAAAGCCCTCTTACACAAACTTCCACCGTACCTCACTTTATTGTTAACTTACAGAAGTGTGAGCTATCAAGACCCGATCTCAGGGAAGGATAACTCTAGAGATCCCTTCGATCTCCACTGAGTCAGGGATAGAGATTCCTTCGACCTCCACTGAGTCAGGGAAGGATAACTCTAGAGATTCCTTCGACCTCCACTGAGTCAGGGAAGGATAACTCTAGAGATCCCTTCGACCTCCACTGAGTCAGGGAAGGATAACTCTAGAGATCCCTTCGACCTCCACTGAGTCAGGGAAGGATAACTCTAGAGATTCCTTCGACCTCCACTGAGTCAGGGATGACTGACTCAGGAGATTCCTTGTATCTCCAAAGAGTTAGTTAATTTTGCTTTTAGTTTTTTAGCACCTTGTGGAATAATCTAAAACTGGATGATTTGTTACCTCGAGGGCAATTCATTATATGAAACAGCTTTTTGTCAATCCAGATGCCCAAATATTTATTATGGCCGATTGAGGATCTTTTTACTGAAGAATGTGTTTGTTTTCTATGATTGTGTTTTGCATCTTTGTTTTGTTTTTCGTAACGCATTGATGTGTATATTTTGGTGAATATTTCTTTAATTACAGCACTCTTCTGTAAAAGAGACCTTGGTCTCAGCATGATAACAGGTTTTTGATAAACAAGGCTTTAATAGCTCAAAATGTTACATTGCATATAAATGTGCATAGATAATAATTTGACAAAATATATCCAGTGTGTAAATAAACATTCTGTCTTGCGTCCTCCATAAAGAAAAATGACTGATTATACTTAGATAAAGGAAGTCCAGCCAGGTCTATAATTATTGGCACCCTTGATAAAGATGAACAAAACATTTATAATACAAATACTGAGCTATATTGTATGCTAAAAAATATATATATATTTTCATGTAATCTGACCATAGTACCGGTTCCAATCCAAGTGCCAATGCCGCTTATCAAACTCCAGGCGGTGCTTATCAAACTCCAGGCAGTGCTGTGGTCAAATGACATGAAAATAGATATCTTTGGCCACGCACACCAGTGGTGGGTTTGGTGTTGAAAAACAGAAGCATATGCAGCGTACCTCATATGGTAAAATATGGTGTTGGATTATTGATGTTATGGGGCTATTTTGCTTCCACTGGTCCTGGGGCCCTTGTTAAGGTTTTTCCAATAATTATGTACCTGACTGTACTTCTTAATAAACTGAATATCATTTCAAGTCTAGATTTGTTTTGAAGCCAGTACAGAGAAAACACAATCGGAGAAACAGCTATTTGAGGCAGCCTAATTGTATGGCTGGGATAAATTCAAGCCGGTTGCGGATGTGTGAGGTCACTGGCACTGTGTTGGACGTCAGGAAGAACACGCTGTATGATTTGGCCTGAGGTAGTCCTCTGTTAGACTTGCTGTGAGGTAGGAGCAGTGTGAGAATTAGGGGAAAGTTCACGCATAGAAAATGCCCAAGTTAAGGCAATTCCCAACATTCAGATGTAACACCCCAGCACGGAGAGCACGGGGAGCACGTAGGCGATTCATGACCTGGGGCTAGACCACAAAGAAAAGGAGTTAACCCCCTCTTGTCTGCACCGGAGGCTAAGTAGGTGAAAGGTAACCAGCAGACTTCTTACTGTGCTTGGCAGGGAAAATCACTGCAGTTGAACTATAAATCATTACTAACGCTGCTGAAATGTGACAAATATCCGTTAGTTTGATTAAGGATCAGGGAGTTTATGAAGACCGTCAAAGAACAATCATTTTTATACAAAAAATAATATTTTGTTGCCCAATCTTAGGAAGGATATAGATTTACTCTAAATAAGAACCTTTGTAAAACATTTTTTTTGTACGACTTAGCCTAAGCCAAATGAGTTATCAAATAACATTAATAAGGTCAGAGTAACTGACAGAGACTTGTTGAATGGAAACAGATGTGTTGCTGAAGGCTTTTGAAGAGCCGGAAAAGCTGACAATTATTTGTCTGTGGCAGGAACATGCAAGAAAGAACACTGTAGCCTGTCCACAAACGTGCTGTCCTACTGTATCTCAGGACTAGTGTTTCACTGATAGTGTGACTGACGGACTGTGTCACAAACCACAGCATGTTCTAATCACATAATCATTCAGTCAATGTTAAATGTTGGCTTTAAATATGTTTTAAAGATGTTACTATATTGCCTATTTTTAGATAGTTTCTTATTTGGGGATGTTTAATCCCCATGGGTACAATATATTTTTGGCAGTGATTGAGACAGGAAATGACACAAGACAGCTGCAATAAGCCAACCTTTCCTGTCTTGGAAATGTCCGTTTGTTACTACAGTGTAATTACCATTCCACAATGAAACATGTACTTTGAATTAATACCTCAAGCCCTGTTTTTATCATAAGTGACTGTCAGAGTGTAATGATTAAGTTGTTTCCATGAAGAATCACCTTACTCTTTAACATTGTTGTACCTAACCAAACAAGATTCAATTCAATTGATTATTTACATTATGGAAGAGAACCAGCATACACAATATAAACCAAGGAAGGAAGGACTCAATATTCTCTGTCAATAGTTATATGCAGGACATTCCTAGGAGACTGGCTAAACAGGGGTTTTAACTAAGAAAAGTCAATGATGCTGGAGGCTATGGGAATCTGGCGCCTTCCAGCCGTCTGTGACTGATCATCACCCGAACCACACCTACAGCTGCTTATTCAATTCCAAAATGGCCGCTCTCTCAGCATGACGACCTTTTACCTAGATTCTAAATGCAGAACATCTGTATGGCCCACTGAAGTCCAACAGTCATTCACATATAGGGAAGGATGGATACCACATGCTCAGAATGAATGTTGAAATGGTGGACCCCGGTGTCCATGAATATGAGATTGTCTTTATTTGTTTAAACTTTGTTTCAACATTTTTACACATATGTATTTTTTTTCCTTACAATGTACACTGGACAAACTGTTCAAAAATAACATCTTATATTAGAATTGAGTGAATGACTAATGCTGTATTGTCAGGAAGTGACCTACCTAGCTAGGTATGTAGCTAAATATACAGAAAGCTGCTAAAATAAAGGAATCACCAACATTGTTACGGTTTTCTTCTGGTGAAAGAGAGGCGGACCAAAATGCAGCGTGGTTAATTTTGTACATCTTTAATAAAGATGAAAATACAACAATCTACAAAACGTGAAAAAACCGAAACAGTCCTATCTGGTGCCACAAACACAAAGACAGGAACATATACATTATCCAAAGCATGATGGGATGTTAATTGCTTAATTAACTCAGGAACCACACCTATGTGGAAGTACCTGCTTTCAATATACTTTGCATCCCTCATTTAATCATATGTTTACTTTAACTTCTTTGGGACTGGGGGGCAGTATTGAGTAGCTTGGATAAAAAGGTGCACATAGTAAACTGCCTGCTACTCAGAAATAAAAATCACTGGATGTTTTGGAACTACTGAAAATAACGCGCCAATGTAAACTGAGATTTTGGGATATAAATATGAACTTTATCAAACAAAACATACATGTACTGTGTAACATGAAGTCCTTTGAGTGTCATCTGATGAAGACCATGGTGCTTGCCTACGGAGCTGTGAGGGGAACGGCACCTCAGTACCTCCAGGCTCTGATCAGGCCCTACACCCAAACAAGGGCACTGCGTTCATCCACCTCTGGCCTGCTCGCCTCCCTACCACTGAGGAAGTACAGTTCCCGCTCAGCCCAGTCAAAACTGTTCGCTGCTCTGGCCCCCCAATGGTGGAACAAACTCCCTCACGACGCCAGGACAGCGGAGTCAATCACCACCTTCCGGAGACATCTGAAACCCCACCTCTTTAAGGAATACCTAGGATAGCATAAAGTAATCCTTCTCACCCCCCCCCCTTAAAAGATTTAGATGCACTATTGTAAAGTGGCTGCTCCACTGGATGTCATAAGGTGAATGCACCAATTTGTAAGTCGCTCTGGATAAGAGCGTCTGCTAGATGACTTAAATGTAAATGTAATCATCAAAGGTTAGTGATTCATTTTATCTCTATTTCTGCTTTTTGTGACTCCTCTCTTTGGCTGGAAAAATGGCTGTGTTTTTCTATGACTAGGTACTGACCTAACATAATCGTTTGGTGTGCTTTCGCAGTAAAGCCTTTTTGAAATCGGACACTGTGGCTGGATTTACAACAGGTTTATCTTTAAAATGGTGTAAAATACTTGTATGTTTGAGGAATTTTAATTATGGGATTTCTGTTGAATTTGGCGCCATGCAATTTCACTGGCTGTTGGTGAGGTGGGACGCTACCGTCCCACATATCCCCGAGAAGTTGATTTGGCAGTTACCCGTATGTTTGTCTCGTGACGACAAGACGTAACATCTCCTTCCTCAGTACTTGCAGTGGCTTTGCATTCAATGATGTTGGAGGCAGTTTATGGTAGATACATTAACATAAAATTATCTGGCAACTGCTCTGGTGGACATTCCTGCAGTCAGCGTGCCAATTGCACGCTCCCTCAAAACCCGAGACATCTGTGGCATTGTGTTGTGTGACAGAACTGCACAATTTAAAGTGGCCTTTTATTGACCTTGTGCACCTGTGTAATGAGCATGCTGTTTCACCTGCTTCTTGATATGTCACTCCTGTCAGGTGGATGGATTATCTTGGCCATTTGTGAGAAGATCTTAGTGAGAAATGCTCACTAACAGGGATATAAACACATTTTTGTGGGTACGGAAAATGTCTGGGATTTTTTATTGCATGGAACCGACACTTTACATGTTGCGTTTATATTTTTGTTTGTGTATTTCATGTATGATGCTACACATAATTGTTGATGGGATAACTACCCAATAATTGTATTATTTTGTTGTCTAGTATAGGATCGATGGATGATCTAATTGGCTCATTTTGTAAATGGAAAAACATCCTAAGATTACAAAACTGTTGTTCAGGTTCAAATGGCACATGACGTTCTGGTGAGTCAGTGCTCATTTTGTGGTGCTGGGAATACAAAAACACATTAAGTCCTTTTTCAGAGCTGATCTGATTGGTCAAAATACCAATTAGTGAAAGAAAAAAATCAATTGGGCTGCCTGTGTAAACGCAGCCTTAGTTATTGGCATATATCACTCCTCTTCTCTCCACCATGATAGCTGATGTGTGGTGAGCGGTCTGGCACAAAATGATTGCCGAGCATCACTAAAATGGGTGCTAGACATTGGTGGTGGAAGAAGTGAGTTTCCTACCTTGCAATTCAGAACCTACTGTAGGTGGAAAGGAGCTATATAAATGCAATCAATTATTATTACTGATACAAATGTGCAGAGCTAATTGGGGATATTTTAGTACCGGTAAATTGATTATTTGCATAGTGTAAGTTGGAGGGTCATGCAAGGAAAAGCACACTCCCGCCCTCTTGTAGCAGTAATCCATGCCAATGTATACAACAATTCGGAAGAGGCCGAGGGGCCGCATCCGTGGTTGTCCCACTGCTCTATCCTCAGTCTAAATACCACATCACATTCAAGCCAGGACTGGTTTTCCCCTCATCCCGAGAGACGAGAAATATTTAATATGACTGCTGGGTACTCAGCACCTCCCAAGCAGCAGTGGATAGAGAAAGGATTTCCTGTGAGGGCTCAGCAGATGCTGTCTATCTTGGACGGGAACGGTCCCCGGTGTATAGGAACCCACCTCAGAGGCTCTTCAACGTTTGACCGCTGCTTCTTTATGAGTTCATTGTGCCAAACTTCCTCTCAGATTTGCTTTTGTAACCTCTCGTGCTCCTCCTACTAAAGTCCATATGTGAGGCATGTAACATGCTCCGTTCTTTAAAAATGTAACCTAGGTGACAGAATATGTACAGTACATACACTGAGTGTACAAAACATTAAGAACACCTGCTCTTTCAATGACATAGACTGACCAGGTGGATTCAGGTGAACGCTATGATTCCTTATTGATGTCACTTGTTAAATCTACTTCAATCAGTGTAGATGAAGGGGAGGAGACACGTTAAAGAAGGATTTTTTTGTATGTGTGCCATTCAGAGTGTGAATGGGTAAGACAAAATATCTAAGTGCCTTTGAATGGGGCATAGGTAGTAGATTTGTGTTAAGAATTGCAACACTGTTGAGTGTTTTACTGTGTATCAAGAATGGTCCACCACCCAAAAGACTTCCATACAACTGTGGGAAGCATTGGAGTCAACATGGAGTCAACAGCATCCCTGTTGAACACTTTGAGGTGAACAGAATAATCCCTATTTTTTTTATTTTTTTGGACCCCTTTTTCTCCCCAATTTCGTGGTAGCTACTATCTTGTCTCATCGCTACAACTCCCGTACGGGCTCGGGAAAGACGAAGGTTGAAAGTAATGCGTCCTCCGATACACAACCCAACCAAGCCACACTGCTTCTTAACACAGCGCCATCCAACCCGGAAGCCAGCCACACCAATGTGTTGGAGGAAACACCTGGCAACCTTGGTTAGCGTGCACTGCACCCGGCTCACCACAGCGGTCACTGGTGCACGATGAGACAAGGATTTCCCTACCGGCCAAACCCTCCCTAACCCAGACGATGCTAGGCCAATTGTGCATCGCCCCACAGACCTCCCGGTCACGGTTACAACAGAGCCTGGGCGCGAACCCAGGGTCTCTGGTGGCACAGCTGGCGCTGCAATACAGCACCCTTAACCACTGCGCCACCCGGGAGGCCACGGGAATAATCCAAATTTAACCGTATAGTATATCTTTTCAGTTTTTAACGTGAGGATATGAGTAAATTCATATTCACAATACTTGTCTAAACTCTGGGAGTACTGACATGACGTTGCATACAATTATGTAAAAAGAATCATAACGATACTTATAACTTTGCAAAATACCAAAACAGTGCAACATCTTAATATGAATAATATAGTACCATACCACCCTTCTTTCACACAGCTTACTATGCCATGAGCCTCAGCAGAATGTGCCTGTCAGCCTGCCCTTCTCTGTCCTTACATGCCATCACCTTAGCTAAGAATAATTAGGATTCATAATAGTGATTACAATTCTTTGTTTAAAAGCCATACAAAGTCTGAAATCATTCCAAAAAGTGCATGTACATTTTGAGTGACCTCTGTCTTTTTGATACTCAACGGTTAAAGAAATGTTGACCCAATGCATCTTTGGAGGGTTTTGAAAAAAAGACAATGCGTTTTCTGGTAAGATAGCACAAAGTCTTTTTTTCTCTCCCCAATTTCGTGGTATCCAATTGGTAGTTACAGTCTTGTCCCATCGCTGCAACTCCCGTACAGACCCGGGAGAGGCAAAGGTCAAAAGCCATGCTTTCTCTGAAGCACAACCCAATCGCACTGCTTCTTGACACAATGCCAGCTTAACCCGGAAGTTAGCCACACCAATGTGTCAGAAGAAACACTGGCAACCATGTCAGCATGCACTGCACCCGGCCCTCCACAGGAGTTCGCTAGAGTGCGATGGGACAAGGACAGCCCGAACCCAGACGACCCTGGGTCAATTGTGCACCTGGTCGCAGCTGGCTGCAACAGAGCCTGGACTCGAACCAGGATCTCTAGTGGCACAGCTAGCACTGCGAGACAGTGCCTTAGACCACTGCGCCAGTCAGGAGGCCACAAAGTAATTATTAGCTTATTATTAGGTAATATGTATTTTACCAATTAATTTCTAAGTATAGATCAGTTAAATAGCAAACTATAAAATAAAGGCATTTCTGAAACTAATCTGGCGTCCCTTTTGGATTCCACACCACCTCTGATCAAACATGCCGCGTAGCTAGATGTCGGCCCTGGGACCCTCTTGGTGGTATTTGCACAGGTCATGTTTGACTGCCAAATGTATGCAATGGCTGTGTGTGCACAGCAGCGATGCTCTGTCCCAGGGTCACCTCCAATGTCACTTGCTGATTCATTAAGGGATGACACAGGTTTGGTATGCCTGAACATGGCATGGGCCAATTCAGCATGCACCCTGCATGCTCAGAGGTACCGCCAGTAAGCATGGGTAACAGCTGTTCTTCAGCTCGGTTGTTTCAAGTGCCAGGATGCCCAGGGTTTACTGGCATGCTTACTGGAAAACATGCTTACAAGACAAAGTGAGAGTAGATAGTGTGTGGGTGTTATAACTCAAGTTTAACACAAGCAGGTAGCCTAACGGCTTTGGGCCAATGACTGAAAGGCTGCTGGTTCGAATCCCTGAGTTGACTAAATGAAAAATCTGTTGATGTACCATTGAGCAAGGCATTTACATTTACATTACATTTAAGTCATTTAGCAGACGCTCTTATCCAGAGCGACTTACAAATTGGTGCGTTCACCTTAAGACATCCAGTGGAACAGCCACTTTACAATAGTGCATCTAAATCTTTTAAGGGGGGTGAGAAGGATTACTTTATCCTATCCTAGGTATTCCTGAAAGAGGTGGGGTTTCAGGTGTCTCCGGAAGGTGGTGATTGACTCCGCTGTCCTGGCGTTGTGAGGGAGTTTGTTCCACCATTGGGGGGCCAGAGCAGCGAACAGTTTTGACTGGGCTGCGCGGGAACTGTACTTCCTCAGTGGTAGGGAGGCGAGCAGGCCAGAGGTGGATGAACGCAGTGCCCTTGTTTGGGTGTAGGGCCTGATCAGAGCCTGGAGGTACTGAGGTGCCGTTCCCCTCACAGCTCCGTAGGCAAGCACCATGGTCTTGTAGCGGATGCGAGCTTCAACTGGAAGCCAGTGGAGAGAGCGGAGGAGCGGGGTGACGTGAGAGAACTTGGGAAGGTTGAACACCAGACGGGCAGCGGCGTTCTGGATGAGTTGTAGGGGTTTAATGGCACAGGCAGGGAGCCCAGCCAACAGCGAGTTGCAGTAATCCAGACGGGAGATGACAAGTGCCTGGATTAGGACCTGCGCTGCTTCCTGTGTGAGGCAGGGTCGTACTCTGCGGATGTTGTAGAGCATGAACCTACAAGAACGGGCCACCGCCTTGATGTTAGTTGAGAACGACAGGGTGTTGTCCAGGATCACGCCAAGGTTCTTAGCGCTCTGGGAGGAGGACACAATGGAGTTGTCAACCGTGATGGCGAGATCATGGAATGGGCAGTCCTTCCCCGGGAGGAAGAGCAGCTCCGTCTTGCCGAGGTTCAGCTTGAGGTGGTGATCCGTCATCCACACTGATATGTCTGCCAGACATGCAGAGATGCGATTCGCCACCTGGTCATCAGAAGGGGAAAGGAGAAGATTAATTGTGTGTCGTCTGCATAGCAATGATAGGAGAGACCATGTGAGGTTATGACAGAGCCAAGTGACTTGGTGTATAGCGAGAATAGGAGAGGGCCTAGAACAGAGCCCTGGGGGACGCCAGTGGTGAGAGCGCGTGGTGAGGAGACAGATTCTCGCCACGCCACCTGGTAGGAGCGACCTGTCAGGTAGGACGCAATCCAAGCGTGGGCCACGCCGGAGATGCCCAACTCGGAGAGGGTGGAGAGGAGGATCTGATGGTTCACAGTATCGAAGGCAGCCGATAGGTCTAGAAGGATGAGAGCAGAGGAGAGAGAGTTAGCTTTAGCAGTGCGGAGGGCCTCCGTGATACAGAGAAGAGCAGTCTCAGTTGAATGACTAGTCTTGAAACCTGACTGATTTGGATCAAGAAGGTCATTCTGAGAGAGATAGCGGGAGAGCTGGCCAAGGACGGCACGTTCAAGAGTTTTGGAGAGAAAAGAAAGAAGGGATACTGGTCTGTAGTTGTTGACATCGGAGGGATCGAGTGTAGGTTTTTTCAGAAGGGGTGCAACTCTCGCTCTCTTGAAGACAGAAGGGACGTAGCCAGCGGTCATTTAACCCTAGTTGCTCTGGGATAAGAGTATTGGCCAAATCAGGGTTTCCCAAACTTGGTCCTGGGGCCCCCCCTGGGTGCATATTTATTTTTTCCCTCTAACACTACACAGCTGATTCAAATAACCAACTCATCATCAAGCCTTTGATTATTAGCCTTTATTAGTGCTAGGGCAAAAAAACAAAACTGTAATGTAAATGTTGGTGTCTTTTCATGTTCCAGCTTCTTAGAAAGAGATCAGAGATGAAGATTCTGCTGGTTGCATACATATACATAGACAGCACAGTAGGTTGGTGGCACCTTAATTGGGGAGAACGGGCTCGTGGTAATGGCATGGTTTCCATGTGGTTGATGCCATTCCATTTGCGCTGTTCCGAACATTATTATAGACAGCAATATGATCTAGGGAGTTTTTTCTAGCCACTGTGCTTCTACATCTGCATTGCTTGCTGTTTGGGGTTTTAGGCTTCAGGCAGCGCAGGGGACACAGTTCATTGGCTTCATCACAGCAGTGTTTACTAAAGAAGAGAGTCTCTTTTTTACACTCCCCATAGCACAAAAACAGGTCTAACAATAACAGCAACATGTCTGACCCTGCCTTGTGGCTCCAACAGGCAGTCGCTCTTTGCACCTGCTATTTGCACTGCCACTTTGTTGAGTAGTGGGAATTGTGGGAAACTGATCCAACATATGCGACGTGGGGGACTGCACCTTTGAAAATAAATGGTTCTAGATTTCATTGACCTATCCTCGTGCTATTTGTATGAGCTAGTGAAAAGTGAAAAGTCTTGAGTGCTATGAGGAAATTATTTGTTTCTGTGGCTGGTGTTGTAGTCCTAAAGCGCTCTTTCTCATTCCCACTGTCTGTTATGGTCACAGTAATCTCGGTTAACCCAGATCTAAAGTCTTGCGTAATTGGTCAGACACTCAATTAATTTCTGGGTCCATACTTGTTAAGAGAAGAGAGTGAACACGGATTGGAACCAGAACGAAGAGCTTCAGCCTCTCTCTTTGCAAGTTAGGGACAAGTCTATGGGCAAAATGTCCCCTCCCCTTCCGAAATTCGAAAGATACTAACACCTGTGAAATCGTGATTTGTCCAAAGCAAAGGAACTAATGGTGCAGGATGTCTCATGCATCACGTTGTGTCATGACAAATCTACGGTAACATTTATGTTTACGTAGTCTGTCCACTAGAGATTATGGTCACACATGTTGAGGACATACACATGTTCTCTTCCCCATTGTTAATGTCCTTCTCATGCACACAGGATCGAAGTTGGCTGCTTTAGGCTGAAGTTATTTTCAGGTTATTGGGCTAGTAAAAGTTCACCACATCCTAATTTGGAATTTCCTGTGCATGAAATGGCGTCAATGGAAATTAGTGTTCCTGCCTCTGTTTTTGTTTCTTTTTGTCTTTCGACTTAATTAATGTGCTTTGCTTATGCCCCCATCTGTGTGAACTTGCACCCCATCTTGGAGCTTAATTTAAACAGGTTGTGCTGCAATTAGTGGCAGGAAATGGATGCTCTGTGCTTAAGGGTGCACTGCAGTTTAGAGAAGCAGTGAATGTCTGCTAGTTTCCTCGGAGGTGATTGTCTGAAGGCCTTTGTCTGTGGTCCCACGGGCCCCATTAGTAAATATGAGCACCTTGACCGTGGTCACTGTCAGGGCAGTAAATCAGAGGCCTCTCTTCCCCACGAGGTCCCCTGACCCAACCACAGCATGGGGGGGCTATCCTTAAGCCAACCTGTTTGTCGTGCCAAGTGTCTGATGGAGACTTGTGTCTGATGAAAACTTATAATCACCCCTAGCGTAGTGGCCATCTATTGGTCGGATGAAGCTAGTCTTACATAAATGAATTTCCATTTGACAATCTTCATTAGACAATCGTAATTGTACATCATTACTTTTAATTAAGTCTCCAAGGTCTGTGATACAATAGTTAGATATAGTATAGGGTGTTCAACATTGGTTAATCAAGGACCAGAGTGTGGGCCTATGCTGTTTTTGTTTGCTATTGCCTTATAATTACATTGAAGCTTGGGCAACCAGTTTTGTGGACTGCTATTAAATCTAATGAATTGCCAAGGACAAAAGAACAGGAGTTGTACCTCAATGTACAAACCTCATATGCAGAGAGCACAGTAAACATTACTTCACGAGATAACTTGTCTCAACAAGAACATCAGCTCCAGAGGTCGTCATTGTATTGTTGACTATGACATACCCTGCAGACAAGTCACCCAGCTGTTTTCCCCCTGCTCTGTACAAGTAGATGCCTTGAAGGCCTGTAGACAAAGAGGGAGTGGCCTTAGTATGGAGCTGTTTGGGGGGTGTGGAGATAGAGGGAGGGAGAAGGAGAGAGGAAAAAACACCTGCCACCCACTGATCGAGATGGTTCACTTAGGAGTGGTGTGGTGTGATGAGAAGTTAGCTGACACCTTTTTGTTTTCACCCCTTTTGGGGCGGCAGGGTAGCCTAGTGGTTAGAGCGTTGGACTAGTAACTGGAAGGTTGCAAGTTCAAACCCCTGAACTGACAAGGTACAAATCTGTCATTCTGCCCCTGAACAGGCTGCCCCTGAACCCACTGTTCCTAGGCCGTCATTGAAAATAAGAATTTGTTCTTAACTGACTTGCCTAGTTAAATAAAGGTCCCCCCCGAAAAAATGATGTTGTTGACTGAATCCCACCTGAAGACATCGGTCAAAAGCATGAAATTTGCCTGTGAGAGTAGCAAGCGTTAATTCACATACACTGTTTAACATATGCCAGCATAATTGTCTTGAAAATCCATGATAAACAGTTGTATTTTCTCTCAAAATTTGAATTGCTAAAATTTTCCAGCCATAGCCTGCCTAAGCTATATATAGTGCATTCTGAAAGTATTCAGACCCCTTGACTTTTTCTACATTTTGTTACGTTACAGCTGTCACATATACTCCCTCTCCGGCCTCTAGGTCACCGGGCTGCTGACGCACACCTGTCACCATCGTCTCGTGTGCCTCAAAACACTCACCTGGACTCCATCACCTCCTTGATTATATTCCCGATATCTGTCACTCCCCTTGGTTCTTTCCTCAGGTGTTATTGACTCTGTTTCATGTCGGTGCGTTGTTTGTGTTTTGTGTTCATTGTTTATTTTATTTATTAAAACACTCCCTGTATTTGCTTCCCGACTCTCAGCGCACTCGTTACAACAGCCTCATTCTAAAATTGATTAAATATTTTTTCTCATCAATCTTCACACAATATCACATAACGACAAAGCAAAAACAGGTTTTTAGAAATGTTTGCAAATGTATTAAAAATAAAAAACTCATCATCACTTAATACCTAGGTTTACCTCCACTGTATTCACATCCTACCATACCTTTGTCTGTACATTATACCTTGAAGCTATTTTATAGCCCCCAGAAACCTCCTTTTACTCTGTTCTAGACGACCAATTTTCATAGCTTTTAGCCGCACCCTTATCCTACTCCTCCTCTGTTCCTCTGGTGATGTAGAGGTGAATCCAGGCCCTGCAGTGCCTAGCTCCACTCCTATTCCCCAGGCGCTCTCTTTTCATTACTTCTGTAACCGTAATAGCCTTGGTTTCATGCATGTTAACATTTAGGGAGGAGGCTTCTAGTTTGTTTTATTCACTGCTTTAGCACACTAGCCGTGCCTGAATCCTGGCTTAGGAAGACCACCAAAAATTCTGAAATCTTCACCCTTACAACATTTTCAGACAAGATAGAACGGCCAAGGGCCTCCCGGGTGGCGCAGTGGTTAAGGGCGCTGTACTGCAGCGCCAGCTGTGCCATCAGAGTCCCCGGGTTCGCGCCCAGGCTCTGTCGTAACCGGCCGCGACCGGGAGGTCCGTGGGGCGACGCACAATTGGCCTAGCGTCGCCCGGGTTAGGGAGGGCTTGGTCGATAGGGGTGTCCTTGTCTCATCGCGCACCAGCGACTCCTGTGGCGGGCTGGGCGCAGTGTGCGCTAACCAAGGTGGCCAGGTGCACGGTGTTTCCTCCGGCGCATTGGTGCGGCTGGCTTCCGGGTTGGATGCGCACTGTGTTAACCTGTTGCTTCTACTCGGGACGCTTGCGTCCCAACTAGAGCTCTGGAAATGCAAATGCGCTACGCTAAATGCTAATAGTATTAGTTAAAACTCAAAAGTTCATTAAAATACACATGCAGGGTATCGAATTAAAGCTACACTCGTTGTGAATCCAGGCAACAAGTCAGATTTTTAAAATGCTTTTCGGCGAAAGCATGAGAAGCTATTATCTGATAGCATGTAACACCCAAAAAGACCCACAGGGGACGTAAACAAAATAATTAGCATTTCGGCGTTACACAAACCGCACAATAAAATAGAAAACATTCATTACCTTTCACCATCTTCTTTGTTGGCACTCCTAGATGTCCCATAAACACTATTTGGGTCTTTATTTCGATTAAATCGGTCCATATAAAGCCTAGATATCGTTATATGTAGACTGTGTGATAAACGAAAAAAACATTGTTTCAAAACGTAACGTCATTTTTTAAAATTCAAAAAGTCGACGATAAACTTTCACAAAACACTTCGAAATACATTTGTAATGCAACTTTAGGTATTAGTAAACGTTAATAAGCGATAAAATTCATCAGGAGGCGATGTAAAGATCATTAGCTGTCCGTCTGGAAAAATGTCAGGCTAGAAACTCAACGAAAATATCCGGTCCTAGACCATAGGAGATACGGTGCCCTGCATGTGTTTGACCAAGAAAAAACTCGAAGGGAAATGACAAGACTCTAGACACCGTGTGGCAGCTGTAGGTACTGCAACCTCAGTCAATTAATTGTGGTTCACCTTTATCAATGGGTTCAAGTAGCGCATGGATATATTTTCCCATTTTCAGTGATCAGTTTTTCCTGTGCTTTTCGATGTAAATGCCGTTCTGGTAAAGCCACAGCAGTGATTTAACCAGTTTTATAAACGTCTGAGTGTTTTCTATCCACACAGACTAAGCAAATGCATATACTATATTCCTGGCATGAGTAGCAGGGCGCTGAAATGTTGCGCGATTTTTAACAGAATGTTCAAAAAAGTAGAGGGTCGACTTAAGAGGTTAAGAAGCAGTGTGGCTTGGTTGGGTTGTGTATCGGAGGACGCATGACTTTCAACCTTCGTCTCTCCCGAGCCCGTACGGGAGTTGTAGCAATGAGACAAGATAGTAGCTACTACAAAATTAGTAGCTACCACGAAATTGGGGAGAAAAAGGGGGTAAAAATTCAACAAAAAACAAAAAAAAAAAAAAAGAACGGCCAAAGGGGCAGTGATGCAATCTACTCCAAAGATAGCCTGCAGAGTTCTGTCCTACTATCCAGGTCTGTACCCCAAAAATTTGAACTTCTACTTTTAAAAACCTACCTCTCTAAAAACAAGTCTGTCACCGTTGCCGCATGCTATAGACCACCCTCTGCCCACAGCTGTGCTCTGGACACCATATGTGAACTGATTGCCCCCCATCTATCTTCAGAGCTCGTGCTGCTAGGCGACCTAAACTGGAACATGCTTAACACCCCAGCCATCCTACAATCTAAACTTGATGCCCTCAATCTCACACAAATGATCAATGAACCCACCAGGTACCACCCCAAAGCCGTAAACACAGGCACCCTCATAGATATGATCCTAACCAACTTGCCCTCTAAATACACCTCTGCTGTTTTCAACCAAGATCTCAGCGATCACTGCCTCATTGCCTGCTTCCGTAATGGGTCAGCGGTCAAACAACCTCCACTCATCACTGTCAAACGCTCCCTGAAACACTTCAGCGAGCAGGCCTTTCTAAACGACCTGGCCGGGGTATCCTGGAAGGATATTGATCTCATCCCGTCAGTAGAGGATGCCTGGTTATTTTTTTTAAATGCCTTCCTCACCATCTTAAATAAGCATGCCCCATTCAAGAAATTTAGAATCAGGAACAGATATAGCCCTTGGTTGTCTCCAGACCTGACTGCCCTTAACCAACACAAAAACATCCTATGGCGATCTGCATTAGCATCGAACAGCCCCCGTGATATGCAACTTTTCAGGGAAGCTAGAAACCAATATATACAGGCAGTTAGAAAAGCCAAGACTAGCTTTTTCAAGCAGAAATTTGCTTCCTGCAACACAAACTCAAAAAGGTCTGGGACACTGTAAAGTCCATGGAGAATAAGAACACCTCCTCCCAGCTGCCCACTGCACTGAAGATAGGAAACACTGTCACCACCGATAAATCCACTATAATTGAGAATTTCAACAAGCATTTTTCTACGGCTGGCCATGCTTTACACCTGGCTACCCCTATCCCAGTCAACCGCACTGCACCTCCCACAGCAACTCGACCAAGCCTTCCCCATTTCTCCTTCTTCCAAATCCAGTCAGCTGATGTTCTGAAAGAGCTGCAAAATCTGGACCCCTACAAATCAGCTGGGCTAGACAATCTGGACCCTTTCTTTCTAAAAAATTATCTGCCGAAATTGTTGCCACCCCTATTACTAGCCTGTTCAACCACTCTTTCGTGTCGTCTGAGATTCTCAAAGATTGGAAAGCAGCTGCGGTCATCCCCCTCTTCAAAGGGGGGGACACTCTTGACCCAAACTGCTACAGACCTATATCTATCCTACCCTGCCTTTCTAACGTCTTCGAAAGACAAGTCAACAAACAGATTACCTACCATTGCGAATCCCACCATACCTTCTCCGCTATGCAATCTGGTTTCAGAGCTGGTCATGGGTGCACCTCAGCCACGCTCAAGGTCCTAAACGATATCTTAACCGCCATCGATAAACAATACTGTGCAGCAGTATTCATTGTCCTGGCCAAGACTTTCGACTCTGTCAATCACCACATCCTCATCGGCAGACTCGACAGCCTTGGTTTCTCAAATGATTGCCTCGCCTGGTTCACCAACTACTTCTCTGATAGAGTTCAGTCTGTCAAATCGTAGGGTCTGTTGTCCGGGCCTCTGGCAGTCTCTATGGGGGTGCCACAGGGTTCAATTATTGGACCGATTCTCTTCTCTGTATACATCAATGATGTCCCTCTTGCTGCTGGTGAGTCTCTGATCCACCTCTACACAGACGACACCATTCTGTATACTTCTGGCCCTTCTTTGGACACTGTGTTAACAACCCTCCAGGCGAGCTTCAATGCCATACAACTCTCCTTCCGTAGCCTCCAATTGCTCTTAAATACAAGGAAAACTAAATGCATGCTCTTCAACCGATCGCTGCTTGCACCTGCCCGCCTGTCCAACATCACTACTCTGGACGGCTCTGACTTAGAATATGTGGACAACTACAAATACCTAGGTGTCTGGTTAGACTGTAAACTCTCCTTCCAGACTCACATCAAACATCTCCAATCCAAAGTTAAATCTAGAATCGGCTTCCTATTTCACAACAAAGCATCCTTCACTCATGCTGCCAAACATACCCTCATAAAACTGACCTTCCTACCGATCCTGGACTTCGGCGATGTCATTTACAAAATAGCCTCCAATACCCTACTCAATAAATTGGTTGCAGTCTATCACAGTGCCATCCGTTTTGTCACCAAAGCCCCATATACTACCCACCACTGACCTGTACGCTCTCGTTGGCTGGCCCTCGCTTCATACTCGTCGCCAAACCCACTGGCTCCAGGTCATCTACAAGACCCTGCTAGGTAAAGTCCCCCCTTATCTCAGCTCGCTGGTCACCATAGCAGCACCCACCTGTAGCACTCGCTCCAGCAGGTATATCTCTCTGGTCACCCCCAAAACAAATTCTTCCTTTGGCCGCCTCTCCTTCCAGTTCTCTGTTGCCAAAGACTGGAAAAAACTACAAAAATCTCTGAAACTGGAAACACTTATCTCCCTCACTAGCTTTAAGCACCAGCTGTCAGAGCAGCTCACAGATTACTGCACCTGTACATAGCCCATCTATAATTTAGTCCAACAACTACCTCTTTCCCTACTGTATTTATTTATTTTGCTCCTTTGCACCCCATTATTTCCCTCTACTTTGCACATTCTTCCACTGCGAACCAACCATTCCCGTGTTTTACTTGCTATATTGTATTTCCTTCGCCACCATGGCCTTTTTATGCCATTACCTCCCTTATCTCACCTCACTTGCTCACATTGTATATAGATTTTTTTCTACTGTATTATTGACTGTATGTTTGTTTTACTCCATGTGTTGTTGTTGTATGTGTCGAACTGCTTTGCTTTATCTTGGCCAGGTCGCAATTGTAAATCATCTTGCCTACCTGGTTAAATAAAGGTGAAATAAAAATAAATAACTGAAGTGCTTACATACATAAAACAGTTTAGCCGGAGCTATAACAGTATCAGATTAAACACATGAATAATGGAAAAATACCTCATTGGCTGCTTATTACAGAAGGGGGGAAATCAAACTTCACACGTATTATTCCTGGCATGAATTCACACTTCATCCTTAATTATTATAATGTACCCATCCTAACATACACACTTCAACCTTTACGAACTACATCCGAAGACATGAAAATTTAGCTAACACAGCACGGGATTGCCTTCACTCCAAAGGTGTGTTGCTACAATAATAATCCCCGTTACAAAGGTTCTTAGCCACATAGTTCCGCTTGTCTTATCATTTCCACCGCATAGCGAACACGTAAACAATTCAAACAAAAAACAACGACATAGACTTACAGGTTAATTGTCAGTTACACTGACCTTCATGTCTTAAAGTAATGATGTATTGTTGTTTCTCTTTGCTTATTTGAGTTGTTCTTGCAATAATATGGACTTGGTCTTTTACCATATAGGGATATCTTCTCTGTACCCCCCTAACTTGTCACAACTGACTGGCTCAAACGCAATAAGGAAAGAAATTCCACAAATTAACTTTTAAGAAGGCACAGCTGTTAATTGAAATTCCGGGTGACAACCTCATGAAGCTGGTTGAGAGAATGCCAAGAGTATACAAAGCTGTCATCAAGGCAAAGTGTGGCTATTTGAAGAATGTCAAATATATTTTGATTTGTTTAACACTTTTTTTGGTTACTACATGATTCCATATGTGTTATTTCATAGTTTTGTCTTCACTATTATTCTACAATGTAGAAAATAGTAAAAGTAAAGAAAAACCCTTGAATGAGTAGGTGTTCTAAAACTTTTGACCGGTAGTGTAGGTCATTGTTATTTGTGTCGAGCTGTTGATCCACAGAACAGGTGCATTGCTGTACTAGTCTAGACAAGTCCTTTCTGTCATCCTTTTAACCTACTTTTCAAAATGGTTTCCACATTTGCCAAATGCCCTCTCTTAAACAAGACACAGCATTGTGATAAAGTTACATAAGAGCTCACATTGTGAAAATAATGAATCAGATAATCATTATTTACCAGAAGTCAACAAAAATCACATTTGATCAGATAAGGAGACATTCAAAAGCATGAAAGGCAATGACAGACAACGGAGTTCAGACATAAATGATTTAAAGGAATATGTGACATTTGTCACAGTATCCGGAAGCATAATAATGTCACTCAAGATCAATTTAGATGACATTCATAAATGACCATAGCACAAACAGTACGTACATCTACAGTAGTTGTTGGAAATAGGTCAGACGTAAGAGATAGGCTACAGAATAGACTGTGTTCACCAACAACCAACCTGAGGTGTTGAAAAGGTACACAGCAAAAGGAATACTTTGAAATCACTCAAACTGCCCACTGAGACTGGAATTCAAACCAGCACTGCAGAAAAATACTGTTAGTGCACTTCACAACTTCAGTCACTGTTTAGTGTGTGAAACAATCCAAAACACACTTGCATTTTGATGAAAAGTTGTATTTTTTTGAAGTCTTTTGAATGTTTGCTTGTATCTGGCCCTAAATATTGCAAACAGGGAGGTTGAGTTCTGTATGGTAGTGATTTTTCATGTAACAAATTGGTGTAAAAATAACTCTGTGGCAGTAAACAAAATTCCATCTGGAGACCACACTGAAAATAGTCCTCCTGGAATTAAACTAGGAACGATGCTTCCCTCTACTGGACATTTCATCATTACAAATAACTCCAACAGCACCAATAGGGTAGTTTCGTGACATGTTAGAACTATTTGGCAACTCATGTTGCTAAAACAACCTGCAGACAGAAAATGGTTTAAACTTCCGCAATGATAGTTTGTCAATAAACATTCAAAAATAAAAGGGTAGGCTAAATGTTTGCAGAAATTATAGTAAATAAGATTTGAGCATAAAGTATTTGATTTAAGATTCTGGAGCACTGAAACTCTACATTTGAGTATGGCTAAGGGCTATAAGGACAAGCTAAAAAATAGAACACGTCTACCCTGAAGAAAGCTAGTCCATACAGCAACACATTAGGGCAGGGTTTACCACTGTCCTGGTGCCACCCCTGGGTGCGTTTTAGTTTTTGCCGTACACTACACAACTGCTTCAAACAATCAAAGCGTGATGAGTGTTATTTGAAACAGCTGTGTAGTGCTAGGGCAAAAACATGCACCCAGGACAGTTTGGAAAACCCTGAACAAGGGAATTTAGGAAATGTTTGGCACTTGCCATTAACACTGATACGATTGATAGACTATCCTCTCATAGTCTGTTTAACAAAATTGGATACATCAATGTCAGCACGATACTGTAGTATGGTGTCAGGAATATCCCCTTTCATAGGCCAATACCCTATGTTACGACAGCCTTCCTTACCTGAAGTCAACCCTGATGATGTAAAAGGATAGGTGAAGTCTATCATGCCACCCTGATCCCACGAGCTTACACCAGTGAAACAATTGTGTAAGCTCGTGAGATCACGGTGGTTTGCGAGGCTACAATGCTCTACAATCATTCTAGATATTGGAGCAGTAAAGGACTTTAAGATTAGGTCAGGCAACAAAACCCAGCCGAACTGAAACAGCAAAGGGTTCCATGATGTACAAACTGATATCACATTTACATTTACATGTAAGTCATTTAGCAGACGCTCTTATCCAGAGCGACTTACAAATTGGTGCATTCACCTTATGACCTCCAGTGGAACAGTAGTGCATCTAAATCTTTTCAGGGGGGGGTGAGAGGGATTACTTTATCCTATCCTAGGTATTCCTTAAAGAGGTGGGGTTTCAGGTGTCTCCGGAAGGTGGTGATTGACTCCGCTGTCCTGGCGTCGTGAGGGAGTTTGTTCCACCATTGGGGGGCCAGAGCAGCGAACAGTTTTGACTGGGCTGAGCGGGAACTGTACTTCCTCAGTGGTAGGGAGGCGAGCAGGCCAGAGGTGGATGAACGCAGTGCCCTTGTTTGGGTGTAGGGCCTGATCAGAGCCTGGAGGTACTGAGGTGCCGTTCCCCTCACAGCTCCGTAGGCAAGCACCATGGTCTTGTAGCGGAGCACCAAATATTTCAATCAAATGACCATACAATATTTCTACAGTGGCACTGGTCCACTGCGTACTCCTATAGTCCAAGTACAGGCTTGAAGTTCATCCATGCCCCACCTACCCACCCCTGTAGATCTGAAACAATTAATAGGTGTAAGCAACATGGTGAAGATTTCATCCAATCCAATTCTTTGAAATCTACCCAGGGGGCATGTTTCAGTTTGAAATTCAAAAGCAGCAGAACATTCCAGAGACAATTTAAAGTACATCACATGGTTCCAGTGATGACAGCTTCTACTTCATTCCCTGCACCTCAAATTCAGCACCTGTATTTTTTTGCAGTACTAGGTGTGAATTGTATGTCGTAATAGGATAATCCAAATGACAAGTTGGCATTAATACTATATTCTAGAAAAGAGAGTACATTAAAATAAACTACCAAGTACAGATCTCAGAACACGTCTACACATGTCTGCCATTGAACAGAAAAATGACAAATCTTCAACTTGAACAACATTTTATTTCATTAACTTTGCACAAGTGAGATGTGGGGCCATTTTCAGGTGTACTGATGGGGTGTCATCTCCACAGGCTTTCGTTTGGCATCTCACATCTTCCCCGGCCACTGCAAGGAAAGAGGTGGGAATGTATTAATTTATGCACATAGCTACCACCTTGAAAAAGCTAAATAACAGACCCAAGGACACAATACTAACATGACCTCAACTTGTCCCTGGGATGATACACCAGTGTAGAACTGAATGATTTCCCAGTCCACCTACACCATTATTTACATACTATGAAGCAGTAATTTTAGTGGTTGTAGTGAGTTCCCTCAAGGGCCATGATGCCAAGAACATTACATCAGTGAGTGTACTTGCACTGGTGGCAGTCTAAAAGCCCTACTTGGGCTCCCGAGTGACATAGTGGTCCAAGGCACTGCACCCGTGTTAGAGGCGTCACTACAGACACCCTGGTTCGATTCTAGGCTGTATCAAAACCAGCCGTGATTGGGAGTCCCATAGGGTCGGCGCACAATTGTCCCAGCGTCATCCGGGTTTGGCTGGTTTAGGCCTTCATTGTAAATAAGAATGTTCTTAACTGACTTGCAGTTGTGTTTATTTATTTTTTATTTAACTGCGTCTCAGTACCATGATTAACTGAACCAGGTGTTATAAGATTAAAGCAAAACCGTGTGCACACAACTGCTTTCTAGGAGTACATTTGAAGGCCCTTACTATACTTGAAATCTAAGTTCAGGTTAAAAGAAAAAAATTCAGTCTAACATTTTTTTGCAATCTTTTTCAAGTATTCCCCCAATAAAAAAAAAAAGTAATACGGTTGTTTCTACATAACAAAAGGTATGAAATTATTCCAAATACAATTTTGTTTTGGGCTTACTTGAGGTCAATTTGCAGTGTAAAACTTATAATTATGTTTAGGCTGCCCCACTATCTGCCCTGACAAATCGGCCCGTGGCTTAATCTAGTTGCCTGCTCAAGCTTTGTATGAACAATAGTACACACCTATCGTAGCCTCCTGGCTTCCCTTTCAGACTCCAGAAGTGTCAACACATCGCCTTCTCTGACTGGCCCCTTCACATTCCTGATGATGGACCGGTTGCTGTCATCCATGAACTCCACACGGACCTGAAAGAGAAAGGCAGGATACATTAGAACAGGGTTTCACCAAACTAGGGCTTGCATGAGAATCTGCGCTTGGTTCACAGAACCAAGGTTAAGTCAATAACCTCCGGTAGCTGCTAGATGCGGCCGTAATAAACAGTGGTTTTAGTTTTATTCCTACAAAAACTTTTGAACGGTTTAAGCTACAAAATATGACCCATCACGGAAAGACTTTGGAACGAGTGCGTAACGTTTCCCTCTACTATGGACAAGACCTTAGAACCGAGTGGACAAGACCAGGCACTAAAGCAGACTGGCGGAAAACAAAGATGTTATTTTCTACACAGAAGATCATACAACATTGCCCGACACCAATACCGTCGATGCATTTCAGTCACTTTACACCAACCATACTGTTGCCAGACTGAAATAATGTCAGACTGATTTGTAATAGACTCATAGCTCTCAAAAAAAGTAAACATGGACTGTTGATTACTTTTAAATCAAATTAACATTGGGGTCATGATTTACAGTTAAAACCATAACTTGGGTGTTAACATCCATCGTTTGTCGCGTCACCTGTGATAAATCGTTTACATGTTTTCAAATTCACGTTTCGCCACCCCCATTTCCACGGCGAGTGCCCGACGCCGTTTGCCGAGGCTGTGTGAGTGTGAAGCATCTAATTTGCATTGTAATACATAAATTGTTACAAACTGTAAAGCATGAACAGGACCGTAGCTTACTGGGCTTAAATTACTGTAATGTATTTGTACTGCATAATATCTTAATTAAATGTATATTTCATAAAGACCTGTCTGCAACCTTTGACAGGGACCTAAATATTATTTAAATCAGATCCCATCTGAAAAGTGTTGTGAACTGGTGCATTTGTATCAATCCATTGACAGTTGCCAACTACACCGAACATAATTTAGACCCCAATCTATGGATTTCACATCACTGGGAAAACAGATATGCATCTGTTGCTCACGGATACCTTAAAAAAGGGGGAAATGGTAGAGGCGGGGATCAGAAAACCAGTCAGTACCTTGTGTGACCACTTGCCTCATGCAGTGCGACGTAGCCTTTGCATAGAATTGATCATACCATTGATTGTGGCCTGTGGAATGTTGTCCCACTCCTATTCAATGGCTGTTTGAAGTTTCTGGATATTGGCAGGCACTGGAACGCTCTTTCGTACAAGTCGACCAATTAATCAGCATGGCCGATTAATTAGGGCCGATTTGATATTTTCATAACTGCATGGCAGGCTGACCACCTGTTACGCGCGTGCAGCAAGGAGCCTAGGTAAGTTGCTAGCTAGCATTAAACTTATCTTATAAAAAACCTTAACATAATCACTAGTTAACTACACATGGTTGATGATATTACTAGTTTAACTAGCTTGTCCCGCGTTGCAAATTATCAAAGCGGTGCCGTATCCTCGAATCACAGCCTACTTCGCCAAATGGGTGAAGATTGAAGATTTAACAAGCGCATTCGCGAAATCGCGCATTCGCGAAAAAAGCACCGCAATTAATTTGCCAAAATTTTACATAATTATGACAACATTGAAGGTTGTGCAATATAACAGCAATATTTAGACTTATGGATGACACCTGCTCGATAAAATACACAAAAGTTGCGTATTTCACTGAACGAATAAACGTTTTGTTTTCGAAATGATAAGTCTTTAATATGGTCAAATCTGGAAACTAAGGCTTGTATTTCTGTGTGTTTATTATATTATAATTAAGTCAGATTTAAAATTTGGTAGAGCAGTCTGAGCGGTGGTAGGCATCAGGAGGTTCTTAAGCATTCATTCAAACAGCACTTTCCTGCGTTTGCCAGCAGCTCTTCGCAATGCTTGAAGCACAGCGATGTTTATGACTTCAAGCCTATCAACTCCCGAGATTAGGCTGGCAATACTATAGTGTATAAGAACATCCAATAGTCAAAGGTATATGAAATACAAATGGTAGAGAGAAATAGTCCTATAACAACAACTACAACCTAAAACGTATTAACTGGGAATATTGAACTCTCATGTTAAAAGGAACCAAATGCTTTCATATGTTCTGAGAAAGGAACTTAAACCGTAAGCTTTTTTTACATGGCACATATTGCACTTTTACTTTCTTCTACAACAGTTTTTGCATTATTTAAAACAAATTGAACAGGTTTCATTAAGATTTTTTATTTATGTATTATATTAAGTTTAAAGTGTTCATTCAGTATTTTTGTAATTGTCATTATTACAAATATATATATAAAAAAGACGATACCGATTAATCGGACTATATATATATATATACACACGTTTATTCATTCATGCCGCATTCACATGCTCTACTATATATATATATATAAGTCCGATTAACCGGTATCGCCTTTTTTCGGCCCCCCAATAAATCGGTATCGGCATTGAAAAATCATAATCGGCCGACCTCTAATCCAGAAAATTCCAAACATGCTCAACAGGTGACATTGCCTGGTGAGTATGCAGGCCATGGAAGAACTGGTACCTTCTCAGCTTCCATAAATTGTGTACAGATCCTTGCGACATAGGGCCGTGCATTATGAAACATGGCGACGGATGAATGGCACGACAACGGGCCTCAGGATCTCATCACGGTATCTCTGTGCATTCAAAATTACCATTGATAAAATGCAATTGTGTTAGTTGTCCGTAGCGTCCAATACCCATACCATAACCCCACCATGGGACACTGTTCACATCAGCAAACCACTCGCCCACACAACGTCTGCCATCTGCTCGGTACAGTTGAAACCAGTTCTCATCTGTGAAAAGCACACTTCCAGCGCCAGTGGACATCGAAGGTGATCATTTGCCCACTCAAGTCGGTTACGACGCCAAACTGCAGTGAGGTCAAGATCCTGGTGAGCTCGAGGAGCATGCAGATGACCTTCCCTGAGACAATTTGACAGTTCTTCAGTTGTGCAAAACCAGTTTCATCAGCTACTGGGTGACTGGTCTCAGACCATGCTGCAGGTGAAGAAGCCAGATGTGGAGGTCCTGGGCTATCGTGGTTACACGTGGACTGCGGTTGTGAGGCTGTTTTAGAGTGGACCTTTGTCCCCAGCACAAAGTGCACCGTGTAATTATCATGCTGTTTAATCAGCCTCTAGATATGCCACACCTGTGACGTGGATGGATTACCTTGACAAAGGAGAAATGCTCCCTAACAGGGATGTAAACAAATGCGTGCGCAACATTTGAGAGAAGTAAGCTTTTTGCACGTATGGAACATTTCTGGGATATTGTATTTCAGCTCATGAAACATGGAATCAACACTTTACATGTTGGGTTTATATTTATTTTTGTTCCGTGTATTTTCTCAGGGTTGAGACGTACAACATCTGTCATTACTTTGGATTTTCCGTGAAATGCTACATAGCTAGCTGGCCGACTAGTGACCTCAAATGCCATCAACAGTTTACCTATAAATGACCATCTTATACATTAGCATGTAGCATAGCCAGAAGAACTACAGAATGTGAGCGCTCAAGGATTAGTTTTCTGCACAATAGGTCACCATTAGCTAACTTAACATTCTTCTCAACTGATTGAGTTGGCTAGAAAGCCAAAACCTTAAAGTTCGCTTTTTCAGAATGTAGTAACATACCTGGGTACACTGTCCCTGGGAACCCGTTCTCCCGAGCACCTTGGTGACCTGGAGAAGAAATTGAAACAGAGAATTACACAACCGAGGTAACGAGAGGGGGGTAAACTAAAGAGCCTGTTCTAACTATCGAGTTGTTAGCTACAGTAACTAGCAAATGGCTGCTGTAGCACTCCCAGCACGCGCAGGCCACCGAGCAATGAGGACCGCTACGTTCAAGTATAAACGTGGTAGTAACTTACCAAAAATGAGCTCAAATGAAACTATTAGTATTTACGATTTTAAATATTCATATATTTAAGATATTTCACAAAGGATTGGGTTTTCTTACTCTAGCAAGCTTGATCGGCTGCACGCGGCTGGCATCCATATTGTCAGGTTAGACCGGAAAGGAAGTCACGTGGTGCGCAGTACAGTATATATTCAAGCTGTGATACAAAATATTTTAACCTCTTAATAAATCGACACACTTTATATTTTATTTATATTATACCTGACCTGCGTTTTAAAACAAATCTCCCTGAATTAAAAACATCGCCTATGTAAAATAAGTGTACATTTCCAGTTCCGGTAAACTGGTTCATCTATGCCTCATTCACATGCTCTACTATGAAACTGAACTAGGAAACGCTGACATTTCCTACATGTTAAATGTTTATAGTAATACATGTGCTGCGTTCAGCCAGTTAGCATGTCGGACATTTCCGAGTTTTGACTAGCACTTGAAAGCGGCAACATAAATATTTTATTACCTCTGTTTCATTCTACTCCGTAAAATAGGGAGTGGGGGAACTGAGAAGCACCATCTCTGATTATATGAATAATCAATGTGCTGACTTTGATTTCTAATGATAGTTGTATAATAAAATGTTATATTATAGGTATATTTTAAAATAGCAAAGACAAAGCCTGAAACTAATTAAAGCATTGTGTGGAGTATTTGACATTGATAGAAAGTAGAATTTCAAAGGACTAGACATAACAAATCCATTTGTAATGACACAAATATACAGTACATCAATAAAAATGTTTAGGCTTCTACTGGACAACAGTAGTAGCCTATATTGGCTTTTGTTATGCTAATGTAAATCGGTGCATAAGCCCATTATTACCCTAAACCAGGGTTCCCCAATTGATGGCCCGCAGGCCAAATTTGTCCCACAAATGATTTTATGTGGCCCAAGTTTTCTGAGCAAAAATACACTGAACAAAAATATACATGCAACATGCAAGAATTTCAAAGATTTTGTTGAATTACAGTTAATGTAAGGAAATCAGTCAATTTAAATAAATTAAGCCATACACATCGATGGATTTTACATGACTGGGAATACAGTCATTTGAGCTTTTATTTCTTTCATCACATTCCCAGTGTGTCAGAAGTTTACATATACTCAATTAGTATTTGGCAGCATTGCCTTTGAATTGTTTAACTTGGGTCAAATGTTTTGGGTAGCCTTCCACAAGCTTCCCAGAATAGGTTGGGTGAATTTTGGCCCATTCCTCCTGACACTGCTGGTGTAACGGAGTCAGGTTTGTAGGCCTCCTTGCTCGCACAGGCTTTTTCAGTTCTGCCCACAAATTTTCTATAGTATTGAGGTCAGGGCTTTGTGATGGCCACTCCAATACCTTAACTTCATTGTCCTTGAGCCATTTTGCCACAACTTTGGAAGTATGCTTGGGGTCATTGTCCATTTGGAAGGCCCATTTGCGACCAAGCTTTAACTTCCTGACCGACGTCTTGAAATGTTGCTTCAATATATCCACATAATTTTCCTTCCTCATGCCATCTATTTTGTGAAGTGCACTAGTCCCTCCTGCAGCAAAACACCCCCACAACATGATGCTGCCACCCCCGTGCTTCACGGTTGGGATGGTGTTCTCCGGCTTGCCTCTTTTTCCTCCAAACATAACGATGGTCATTATGGCCAAACAGTTCTATTTTTGTTTCATCAGACCAGAGGACATTTCTCCAAAGGTACGGTCTTTGTCCCCATGTGCACTTGCAAACCGTAGTCTGGCATTTTTATGGCAGTTTTGGAGCAATGGCTTCTTCCTTGCTGAGCGACCTTTCAGGTTATGTCGATATAAGACTCGTTTTACTGTGGATATAGATAATTTTGTACCGGTTTCCTCCAGCATCTTCACAAGGTCCTTTGCTGTTGTTCTGGGATTGATGTGCACTTTTCACACTAAATTACGTTCATCTCTAGGAGACAGAACGCATCTCCATCCTGAGCGGTATGACGGCTGCGTGGTCCCATGGTGTTTATACTTGCATATTATTGTCTGTACAGATGAACATGGTACCTTCAGGTATTTGGAAATTGCTCCCAAGGATGAACCAGACTTGTGGATGTCTACAATTGTTTCTGAGGTCTTGGCTGATTTATTTTGATTTTCCCATGATGTCAAACAAAGAAGCACTGAGTTTGAAGGTAGGCCTTGGAATACATCCACAGGTACACCTCCAATTGACTCAAATGATGTCAATTAGCCTTTCAGAAGCTTCTAAAGGCATGACATCATTTTCTGGAATTTTCCAAACTGTTTAAAGGCACAGTCAACTTAGTGTATATAAACTTTTGACCCACTGGAATTGTGATTCAGTGAATTATAAGTGAAATAATCTGTCTGTAAACAATTGTTGGAAAAATTACTTGTGTCATGCACAACGTAGATGTCCTAACCAACTTGCCAAAACTGTAGTTTGTTAACATGAAATTTGTGGTTGAATTAATGACTCCAACCTAAGTGTATGTATACTTCTGACTTCAACGGTGTATATCTCAACCAACTGCATTCTAGTGAAAGGATCTTGTTAGGTAAGGACGGCCAACAGAAGTCAGAAAGCAGTCTTTGTCCTCGAGTGATGTATATTAGAACCAATCAGAAAGACGGAAAGTAAGCTGGTTCAGAAGCCAGTTTAATACAAAATGTTATTTTAGCAAATTTGTCTAACTGCTCTTAAAACCAATGTAACACTACATTAACTTCCGGGTTGGAGCGAGCGGTCGCATCCGCACTTCGGTCCGCAGGTAGTATAACTTTTCATTACATTTCATTACATTTCATTATAGTACAACGGTTTGATTTGTCTAATCTTAGCAATTTCTTCTTAGCTAGCTACATAGCCGTCATTGTATCAAAGATAATTGCGTAATTATCGTATTTCGTCGTCCTAACGTAGTCTACACTGCTATCTGCCCAGCAGCTAGCCAGCTAGCAAACGTCCACCGTCTACCAAATAGCAGCACTGTAGAAACTATTACACTCAACTGAACGACTTGATTAGTGTAGTGTTAGCTAGCTACATAGTTGTCTTTGCTGTCTTCGTATCCAAGATAATTGTGTAGTTTAGAGTGTGTAGTTTTAGAGTGATTATCTTAATTTACCGAGGTTAGCTAGCCAGCTATTTGTCGTCCTTAACGTAGGAGACACTGCTAGCTAGCCAACAGCTAGCCAACGTCTACCGAATAGAACTTCCGCACTCAACAACCCGGTCGCATTCCGCTCGCTCCACAGGTAGTATCACATTTTCATTTAATTTCATTACAGTACAACGGTTTGATTTGTTTGATCGTAGCTAGCTACATAGCTAGCTACATAGCCGTCTTTGTATCAAAGATAATTGTGTAGTCTAGAGCGATTTTCTAGGTTAGCTAGCCAGCTATTGTCGTTCTTTTAACGCAACGTAACGTAATCAACACTGCTAGCTAGCCAGCTAGCCCCGAATAGCAGCACTGTAGAAACTATTACACTCAACGGAACGACTTGATTAGTGTAGTGTCAACAACGCAGCCACTGCCAGCTAGCCTACAAAGTCAACAACGCAGCCACTGCCAGCTAGCCTACTTCAGCAGTACTGTATCATTTTAATCATTTTAGTCAATAAGATTCTCGCTACGTAAGCTTAACTTTCTGAACATTCGAGACGTGTAGTCCACTTGTCATTCCAATCTCCTTTGCATTAGCGTAGCCTCTTCTGTAGCCTGTCAACTATGTGTCTGTCTATCCCTGTTCTCTCCTCTCTGCACAGACCATACAAACGCTCCACACCGCGTGGCCGCGTACCCTAATCTGGTGGTCCCAGCGCGCACGACCCACGTGGAGTCCCAGGTCTCCGGTAGCCTCTGGAACTGCCGATCTGCGGCCAACAAGGCAGAGTTCATCTCAGCCTATGCCTGCCTCCAGTCCCTCGACTTCTTGGCACTGACGGAAACATGGATCACCACAGATAACACTGCTACTCCTACTGCTCTCTCTTCGTCCGCCCACGTGTTCTCGCACACCACGAGAGCTTCTGGTCAGCGGGGTGGTGGCACCGGCATCCTCATCTCTCCCAAGTGGTCATTCTCTCTTTCTCCCCTTACCCATCTGTCTATCGCCTCCTTTGAATTCCATGCTGTCACAGTTACCAGCCCTTTCAAGCTTAACATCCTTATCATTTATCGCCCTCCAGGTTTCCTCAGAGAGTTCATCAATGAGCTTGATGCCTTGATAAGCTCCTTTCCTGAGGACGGCTCACCTCTCACAGTTCTGGGTGACTTTAACCTCCCCACGTCTACCTTTGACTCATTCCTCTCTGCCTCCTTCTTTCCACTCCTCTCCTCTTTTGACCTCACCCTCTCACCTTCCCCCTACTCACAAGGCAGGCAATACGCTCGACCTCATCTTTACTAGATGCTGTTCTTCCACTAACCTCATTGCAACTCCTCCAAGTCTCCGACCACTACCTTGTATCCTTTTCCCTCTCGCTCTCATCCAACACTTCCCACACTGCCCCTACTCGGATGGTATCGCGCCGTCCCAACCTTCGCTCTCTCTCCCCCGCTACTCTCTCCTCTTCCATCCTATCATCTCTTCCCTCTGCTCAAACCTTCTCCAACCTATCTCCTGATTCTGCCTCCTCAACCCTCCTCTCCTCCCTTTCTGCATCCTTTGACTCTCTATGTCCCCTATCCTCCAGGCCGGCTCGGTCCTCCCCTCCCGCTCCGTGGCTCGACGACTCATTGCGAGCTCACAGAATAGGGCTCCGGGCAGCCGAGCGGAAATGGAGGAAAACTCGCCTCCCTGCGGACCTGGCATCCTTTCACTCCCTCCTCTCTACATTTTCCTCTTCTGTCTCTGCTGCTAAAGCCACTTTCTACCACTCTAAATTCCAAGCATCTGCCTCTAACCCTAGGAAGCTCTTTGCCACCTTCTCCTCCCTCCTGAATCCTCCTCCCCCTCCCCCCCTCACTCTCTGCAGATGACTTCGTCAACCATTTTGAAAAGAAGGTCGACGACATCCGATCCTCGTTTGCTAAGTCAAACGACACCGCTGGTTCTGCTCACACTGCCCTACCCTGTGCTCTGACCTCTTTCTCCCTCTCTCTCCAGATGAAATCTCGCGTCTTGTGACGGCCGGCCGCCCAACAACCTGCCCGCTTGACCCTATCCCCTCCTCTCTTCTCCAGACCATTTCCGGAGACCTTCTCCCTTACCTCACCTCGCTCATCAACTCATCCCTGACCGCTGGCTACGTCCCTTCCGTCTTCAAGAGAGCGAGAGTTGCACCCCTTCTGAAAAAAACATACACTCGATCCCTCCGATGTCAACAACTACAGACCAGTATCCCTTCTTTCTTTTCTCTCCAAAACTCTTGAACGTGCCGTCCTTGGCCAGCTCTCCCGCTATCTCTCTCAGAATGACCTTCTTGATCCTAATCAGTCAGGTTTCAAGACTAGTCATTCAACTGAGACTGCTCTTCTCTGTATCACGGAGGCGCTCCGCACTGCTAAAGCTAACTCTCTCTCCTCTGCTCTCATCCTTCTAGACCTATCGGCTGCCTTCGATACTGTGAACCATCAGATCCTCCTCTCCACCCTCTCCGAGTTGGGCATCTCCCGGCGCGGCCCACGCTTGGATTGCGTCCTACCTGACAGGTCGCTCCTACCAGGTGGCGTGGCGAGAATCTGTCTCCTCACCACGTGCTCTCACCACTGGTGTCCCCAGGGCTCTGTTCTAGGCCCTCTCCTATTCTCGCTATACACCAAGTCACTTGGCTCTGTCATAACCTCACATGGTCTCTCCTATCATTGCTATGCAGACGACACACAATTAATCTTCTCCTTTCCCCCTTCTGATGACCAGGTGGCGAATCGCATCTCTGCATGTCTGGCAGACATATCAGTGTGGATGACGGATCACCACCTCAAGCTGAACCTCGGCAAGACGGAGCTGCTCTTCCTCCCGGGAAGGACTGCCCGTTCCATGATCTCGCCATCACGGTTGACAACTCCATTGTGTCCTCCTCCCAGCGCGCTAAGAATCTTGGCGTGATCCTGGACAACACCCTGTCATTCTCAACTAACATCAAGGCGGTGGCCCGTTCCTGTAGGTTCATGCTCTACAACATCCGCAGAGTACGACCCTGCCTCACACAGGAAGCGGCGCAGGTCCTAATCCAGGCACTTGTCATCTCCCGTCTGGATTACTGCAACTCGCTGTTGGCTGGGCTCCCTGCCTGTGCCATTAAACCCCTACAACTCATCCAGAACGCCGCAGCCCGTCTGGTGTTCAACCTTCCCAAGTTCTCTCACGTCACCCCGCTCCTCCGCTCTCTCCACTGGCTTCCAGTTGAAGCTCGCATCCGCTACAAGACCATGGTGCTTGCCTACGGAGCTGTGAGGGGAACGGCACCTCAGTACCTCCAGGCTCTGATCAGGCCCTACACCCAAACAAGGGCACTTCGTTCATCCACCTCTGGCCTGCTCGCCTCCCTACCACTGAGGAAGTACAGTTCCCGCTCAGCCCAGTCAAAACTGTTCGCTGCTCTGGCCCCCCAATGGTGGAACAAACTCCCTCATGACGCCAGGACAGCGGAGTCAATCACCACCTTCCGGAGACACCTGAAACCCCACCTCTTTAAGGAATACCTAGGATAGGATAAAGTAATCCTTCTCACCCCCCTTAAAATATTTAGATGCACTATTGTAAAGTGGCTGTTCCACTGGATGTCATAAGGTGAATGCACCAATTTGTAAGTCGCTCTGGATAAGAGCGTCTGCTAAATGACTTAAATGTAAATATATGAATATGTGTGTGTTTACACACGCACACACACACACACACACACACACACACACACACAGCTCCTTGACTTTTTCCACATTTTGTTACAGCCTTATTCTAAAATGTATTCAATAGTTAAAAAAAAAAAATCTACACACAGTACCCCATAATGACAAAGCAAAAACAGTTTTTTAGATATGTTTGCTAATTTCTTAACAATAAAAAGCTGAAATATCACATTTACGTAAGTATTCAGTACTTTGTTGAAGCACCTTTGGCAGAGATTACAGTATTGAGTCTTCTTCGGTATGACGCTACAAGCTTGGCACATCTGTATTTAGGGAGTTTGTCCCATTCTTCTCTGCAGATCCTGTCAAGTTCTGTGAGGTTGGATGGGGAGCGTTGCTGCACAGCTATTTTCAGGTCTCTCCGGAGGCATTAGATTGGGTTCAAGTCCGGGCTCTGGCTGGGCCACTCCAGGACATTGTCCCGTAGCCGCTCCTGCGTTGTCTTGACTGTGTGCTTAGGGTTGTTGTCCTGTTGGAAGATGTACCTTCACCCCAGTCTGAGGTCCTGAGCTCTCTGGAGCAGGTTTTCATCAGTGGAACCCATCCAACTTGAATGAGCTGGAGCAGTTTTGCCTTGAAGAATGAGCAAAAATCCCAGTGGCTAGATGTGCCAAGCTTATAGACACATACCCCAAGATACTTGCAGCTGTAGTTGCTGCAAAAGGTGTCTCTACAAAGTATTGACTTTGGGGGCGTGAATAGTTATGTGCGCTCAAGTTTTGTTGTTGTTGTCTTATTTCCTGTTTATTTCATAATATAAAATATTTTGCAACTTCAAAGTGGTAGGCATGTTGTGTAAAGCAAATGATACAACCCCCCCAAAAAAATCTATTTTAATTCCAGGTTGTTAGGCAACAAAATAGGAAAAATGCCAAGGGGGTGTCACGTTCTGACCTTAGTTCTTTTATTATGTCTTTGTTTTAGTATGGTCAGGGCGTGAGTTGGGTGGTTTGTCTATGTTCCTTTTTCTATGTTTTGGGATTCCTGTGTTTGGTCTGATATGGTTCTCAATCAGAGGCAGCTGTTTATCGTTGTCCCTGATTGAGAACCATATTTAGGTAGCCTGGTTTCACTTTTGAGTTGTGGGTGATTATTTTCTGTGTTAGTGTTTGTTACCACACGGGACCGTTTCGTTTGTTATTTTGTATTTTTGTAGTGTTCAGTTTGTCTTATTAAAATGGACACTTACCACGCTGCAAATTGGTCCGATCCCCCTTACTCCTCATCAGAGGAAGATGACGAACGTTACAGGGGGTGAATACTTTCGTTAGCCACTGTAATTGGTGGAGTGCTGCAGAGATGGTTGTCCTTCTGGAAGGTTCTCCCATCTCCACAGGTGAACCCTGGCGCTCTGTCAGAGTGACCATCAGGTTCTTGGTCACCGCCCTGACCAAGGCCCTTCTTCCCAGATTGCTCCGTTTGGCCGGGCGGCCAGCTCTAGGAAGAGTCTTGGTGGTTCCAAACGTCTTGCATTTAAGAATGATGGAGGCCACTGTGTTCTTGAGGACCTTCAATTTTTGGTACCCTTCCCCAGATCTGTGGCTGGACACATTCCTGTCGTCTCGGAGCGCTACGGACAATTCCTTACGACCTCGTGGCTTGGATTTTGCTCTGACATGCACTGTCAACTGTGGGACCTTATATAGACAGGTGTGTGCCTTTCCAAATCATGTCCAGTCAATTGAATTTACCACAGGAGGACTCGAATCAAGTTGTAGAAATATCTCAAGGATGATCAATTTACTTATGTAAATAAGTTATTTCTGTTTTTAATACATTTGCAAACATTTCTAAAAACCTGTTTTCGCTTTGTCATTATGGACTATTGTGTGTAGATTGCAGATTAAATGATTTAATTCTATCCATTTTAAAATAAGGCTGTAAACGTAAAAGTGGAAAAGTCAAAGGGTCTGAGTACTTTACGAATGGAATTGTGATACCATGTATTATAAGTGAAATAATCTGTCTGTAAACAATTGTTGGAAAAATGACTTGTGTCATGAACAAAGTAGATGTCCTAATCGACTTGCCAAAACTATAGTTTGTTGACAAGACATTTGTGGAGTGGTTGAAAAACGTATGTATACAGTGGGGCAAAAAAGTATTAAGTCAGCCACCGATTGTGCAAGAGCTCCCACTTAAAAAGATGAGAGGCCTGTAATTTTCATCATAGGTACACTTCAACTATGACAGACAAAATGAGGGAAAAAAAATCCAGAAAATCACATTGTAGGATTTTTAATGAATTTATTTGCAAATTATGGTGGAAAATAAGTATTTGGTCACCTACAAACAAGCAAGATTTCTGGCTCTCACAGACCTGTAACTTCTTCTTTAAGAGGCCCTCTGTCCTCCACTCGTTACCTGTATTAATGACACCTGTTTGAACTTGTTATCAGTATAAAAGACACCTGTCCACAACCTCAAACAGTCACACTCCAAACGTCACTATGGCCAACACCAAAGAGCTGTCAAAGGACACCAGAAACAAAATTGTAGACCTGCACCAGGCTGGGAAGACTGAATCTGCAATAGGTAAGCAGCTTGGTTTGAAGAAATCAACTGTGGGAGCAATTATTAGGAAATGGAAGACATACAAGACCACTGATAATCTCCCTCGATCTGGGGCTCCACGCAAGATCTCCCCCGGGGGGTCAAAATTATCACAAGAACGGTGAGCAAAAATCCCAGAACCACACGGGGGACCTAGTGAATGACCTGCAGAGAGCTGGGACCAAAGTAACAAAGCCTACCATCAGCAAGGGCATTGAAGATGAAACGTGGCTGGGTCTTTCAGCATGACAATGATCCCAAACACACCGCCCGGGCAACGAAGGAGTGGCTTCGTAAGAAGCATTTCAAGGTCCTGGAGTGGCCTAGCCAGTCTCCAGATCTCAACCCCATAGAAAATCTTTGGAGGGAGTTGAAAGTCTGTGTT
Organism: Oncorhynchus nerka; assembly: GCF_034236695.1. Taxonomy (NCBI): domain Eukaryota; kingdom Metazoa; phylum Chordata; class Actinopteri; order Salmoniformes; family Salmonidae; genus Oncorhynchus; species Oncorhynchus nerka. Next base: position 82,305,163 of record NC_088415.1, read on the forward strand.
GCCCAGCAACAGCCCCAACACATCACTGCTCTAGAGGAGATCTGCATGGAGGAATGGACCAAAATACCAGCAACAGTGTGTGTGAACCTTGTGAAGACTTACAGAAAACGTTTGACCTCTGTCATTGCCAACAAAGGGTATATAACAAAGTATTGAGATAAACTTTTGTTATTGACCAAATACTTATTTTCCACCATAATTTGCAAATAAATTCATTAAAAATCCTACAATGTGATTTTCTGGATTTTTTTTCCTCATTTTGTCTGTCATAGTTGAAGTGTATCTATGATGAAAATGACAGGCCTCTCATCTTTTTAAGTGGGAGAACTTGCACAATTGGTGGCTGACTAAATACTTTTTTTTGCCCAACTGTATGTGTATGTAAACTTCCGACTTCAACTCTGTGTATGTGTGTGTATGTGTATATATATATATAAAACAAAGTTTGTTCTTTAAAAAAAATTTGTTGGACATAAAATACTGTAAAAACACCAGCAAATCAGCTTCAAGTGATTTTAATTTTGGAAATCTGTGGCAAAGTAGTCACACGCATAATAGAGCGATATACAGTTGACGTCGGACGTTTACATACACTTAGGTTGGAGTCATTAAAACTCGTTTTTCAACCACTCCACAAATTTCTTGTTAACAAACTATAGTTTTGGCAAGTCGGTTAGGACATCTACTTTGTGGATGACACAAGTCATTTTTCCAACAATTGTTTTCAGACAGATTATTTCACTTATAATTCACTGTATCACAATTCCAGTGGGTCAGAAGTTTACATACACTAAGTTGACTGTGCGTTTTAACAGCTTGGAAAATTCCAGAAAAGGATGTCATGGCTTTAGAAGCTTCTGATAGGCTAATTGACATCATTTGAGTCAATTGGAGGTGTACCTGTGGATGTATTTCAAGCCCTACCTTCAAATTCAGTGCCTCTTTGCTTGACATCATGGGAAAATCAAAAGAAATCAGCCAAGACCTCAGAAAAACAATTGTAGACCTCCACAAGTCTGGTTCATCCATGGGAGCAATTTCCAAACACCTGAAGATACCACGTTCAGCTGTACAAACAATAGTATGCAAGTATAAATACCATGGGACCACGCAGCCGTTATACCGCTCAGGAAGGAGATGCGTTCTGTCTCCTAGAGATGAACGTACTTTAGTGCGAAAAGTGCAAATCAATCCCAGAACAACAGCAAAGGACCTTGTGAAGATGCTGGAGGAAACGGGTACAAAAGTATCTACATCCACAGTAAAATGAATCCAATATCGACATAACCTGAACGGCCGCTCAGCAACGAAGAAGCGACTGTTCCAAAACCGCTATAAAAAAAACCAGACTACGGTTTGCAACTGCACATGGGGACAAAGATCGTACTTTTTGGAGAAATGTCTTCTGGTCTGACGAAACAAAAATATAACTGTTTGGCCATAATGCCCATCGTTATGTTTGGAGGAAAAAGGGGGAGGCTTGCAAGCCGAAGAACATCTTTTCTCTCCAAAACTCTTGAACGTGCCGTCCTTGGCCAGCTCTCCCGCTATCTCTCTCAGAATGACCTTCTTGATCCATATCAGTCAGGTTTCAAGACTAGTCATTCAACTGAGACTGCTCTTCTCTGTATCACGGAGGCGCTCCGCACTGCTAAAGCTAACTCTCTCTCCTCTGCTCTCATCCTTCTAGACCTATCGGCTGCCTTCGATACTGTGAACCATCAGATCCTCCTCTCCACCCTCTCCGAGTTGGGCATCTCCGGAGCGGCCCACGCTTGGATTGCGTCCTACCTGACAGGTCGCTCCTACCAGGTGGCGTGGCGAGAATCCGTCTCCACACCACGTGCTCTCACCACTGGTGTCCCCCAAGGGCTCTGTTCTAGGCCCTCTCCTATTCTCGCTATACACCAAGTCACTTGGCTCTGTCATAACCTCACATGGTCTCTCCTATCATTGCTATGCAGACGACACACAATTAATCTTCTCCTTTCCCCCTTCTGATGACCAGGTGGCGAATCGCATCTCTGCATGTCTGGCAGACACATCAGTGTGGATGACGGATCACCACCTCAAGCTGAACCTCGGCAAGACGGAGCTGCTCTTCCTCCCGGGGAAGGACTGCCCGTTCCATGATCTCGCCATCACGGTCGACAACTCCATTGTGTCCTCCTCCCAGAGCGCTAAGAACCTTGGCGTGATCCTGGACAACACCCTGTCATTCTCAACTAACATAAAGGAGGTGGCCCGTTCCTGTAGGTTCATGCTCTACAACATCCGCAGAGTACGACCCTGCCTCACACAGGAAGCGGCGCAGGTCCTAATCCAGGCACTTGTCATCTCCCGTCTGGATTACTGCAACTCGCTGTTGGCTGGGCTCCCTGCCTGTGCCATTAAACCCCTACAACTCATCCAGAACGCCGCAGCCCGTCTGGTGTTCAACCTTCCCAAGTTCTCTCACGTCACCCCGCTCCTCCGCTCTCTCCACTGGCTTCCAGTTGAAGCTCGCATCCACTACAAGACCATGGTGCTTGCCTACGGAGCTGTGAGGGGAACGGCACCTCAGTACCTCCAGGCTCTGATCAGGCCCTACACCCAAACAAGGGCACTGCGTTCATCCACCTCTGGCCTGCTCGCCTCCCGACCACTGAGGAAGTACAGTTCCCGCTCAGCCCAGTCAAAACTGTTCGCTGCTCTGGCCCCCCAATGGTGGAACAAACTCCCTCACGACGCCAGGACAGCGGAGTCAATCACCACCTTCCGGAGACAGCTGAAACCCCACCTCTTTAAGGAATACCTAGGATAGGATAAAGTAATCCCTCTCACCCCCTTAAAAGATTTAGATGCACTACTGTTCCACTGGATGTCATAAGGTGAATGCACCAATTTGTAAGTCGCTCTGGATAAGAGCGTCTGCTAAATGACTTAAATGTAAATGTAAACATCATCCCAACATGATGCATGGGGGTGGCAGCATCATATTGTGGGGGTGCTTTGCTGCAAGAGGTACTGGTGTACTTCACAAAATAGCTAGCATCATGAGGGTGGAAAATTATGTGGATATATTGAAGCAACATCTCAAGACATCAGACATCAAGTTAAAGCTTGGTTGCAAATGGGTCTTCCAAATGGACAATGACCCCAAGCATACTTCCAAAGTTGTGGCAAATGGCTTAAGGATAACAATGTCAAAGTATTGGAGTGGCCATCACAAAGCCCCTGACCTCAATCCTATAGAAAATTTGTGGGCAGACCTGGAAAAAGTGTGTGCGAGCAAGGAGGCTTACAAACCTGACTCAGTTACACCAGCTCTGTCAGGAGGAATGGGCCAAAATTCACCCAAATTAATTTTGTGGGAACCTTGTGGGAAGGCTACCAGAAATGTTTGACCCAAGTTAAACAATTTTGGACATTTTGGATTATAAAACCATTGTAATATTCTGCCCTAGAGTACATTTAAAATGTCAGCTAGATGTCAGAGTGGAGCTTGCAGACTGTGCCGGACTATAATGAACATACAATGTAGGCCTACACGACTATAACTCTATTTTTAAACTGTGTGCTTCTTGCAATTCAGTCATGACCATAGTTCTGAGAAATGATATTCCCCACTATGTTTTTATATGGGCAATCTGCAGTTAAGTGTGATATTCCAGTTTACATTTTTTTTGTATATATTTCCACACTATTAGGTCAAAAAAACACTCTGAAATTGTGAAAATTATGATAATGTTATTTTTGTGTAAGAGCTGTTTAAGAAAATAAATAATGAAGGAATTTCAGCCTGTTTAGCCGGGATGGAACTTTTGGCCCACATCATGACTTCACAACGTGATCTGATTATTATAGACCAATGACTGTTCATTTGGGTAAGGGGGTGGGCTCTAGACCATCCTATCAGCCAATCAGGCCTGTGGATGTAAATTCTAACGCCATCAGACTGAGCATTTCAAGGACCAAACAAGGCTTAGGGAAATAAATTATTTAAAAAATACATACAGTATGTGGAGTTATTTTCATAAAATAAACACAGTGATTTATTAGACATACAGTGATGATTTAAAAATACAATTACAAAGACTGCATGGGGCTTTAAGTCCAAAAATGTATATAGCAACTGCAGCTTACTGCTTTAAGGTATAAATACTGTCTAGGCCAGTGTAATAAGGGGGGAATAAGTGATCTGCATGATAAAACTGCAACCAAATTTGGTTTCTCCTGTGATTCACATGAAAAAAGTGGAGGTTGGAGAAGGCATAGATGTGAAGTTATACAAAGGTTGTCGTTTACTGGGATTCCTTTTCAGTTTGAACTGCATGTACCTGTAAGCCTTTAATAGCCTTGTCACAAATGGGTGACTGCTGTCTCTGCTCTGCCTTTCCCTCCTCCCAGCACCAAATCCTTAAATCACAACACTAATCCTCCCGGACAGTATTTTTAACTTCCGTTAGGACAGAAAGAACAGCAATGGGATTAGAGAATCAGTGAGGAGGATGAATCCCCAACTCATGCTCTTGATCTTCTTGCACGTTGAATCAAACACGGTGTAGCTTTTTCTCTCCCTGCTGAATTTGTAAGGAAAGGAAAAGGAAGAAGAAAGTCTTGCCGTTGTTGCTCTTTGTGTCAAGGAATGTGAAACGTGTGACATATTGGATTTGTTGGTAAGGTCTTTACTGATTTAACTTTCACTAGGTGAGCAGGATTGATAATTCTCAAAATTTCCTGCCCTCTGAGGGGTCGTACAATGGAACAACCTTCAAAAAACCCTCATCACCTAAAAAAGCTGAAAAAACGGCGCTCCAGTTTGTTTGCCAGCGTGAAGCTGAACACCAGCTTATCCAAGAGCATTGAAGAACCAGACGCTACCTTCCCCTTTGCACAGGAGAGCTCTGTGAAAGCATGGACGTCCATGGACAACCTGGACAACCCTGCAACTCAGACAGTGGTCCTGAAGGAGAACGGGCCCGAGAAGAAAAGGGAGGAGAAAGAAAAACGTGTCGCCAGACAATCCAACATAGTCACCATCAATGTCGGTGGGAGAGTCTTTCACATACCTATCCATCTGGTTCTCCGCTACCCCAAAACCAGGATTGGCTCTCTGGCCCTCTGTACCGATCCTGTGAAGAGGATGACACTCTGCGATGACTACTCCGTCCGCAAAAATGAGTTCTTCTTTGACCGGGACCCCACTTTCTTCCATTACATCTTCCACTTTTACTGCAGCAACGTCATGTGGGTGATGGAGAGTCTGTGTCCGCTCAATTTCGAGGAGGAGATGAACTTCTGGGGTCTCCGCATGAGGGACACTCCGAGGTGTTGCCGCATGCTGTTTGAGGAGAAGGTGGATGAGATCAAAGATGGCCTGAAGGTCAACCAGGAGCTGATCGACGAAATCAAGCCGGCCCACAGGGATGAGGAGGCCATGTTCAAGACCATGTTCCTGGGAGGGTTCCGCAAGGCCCTCTGGGACCTGATGGAGAACCCATATTCCTCTTTAGCAGCCAAGGGCTTCGCCGTGTTCTCCAGCCTCTTCGTCCTCATCTCCATCGTGGCCATGACCCTCAACACGGTGAAGGAGCTGAGGAAGTACACTATCTACGGCAAGACCTACATGGAGTGTGTGGAGATCGTCTCCATCGTCTTCTTCACCTTTGAGTACTTCCTGCGGCTACTCACCACCTGCGACATAAAACACTTTGTGAAAAGCGGCCTCAACTTTGTGGACCTGTTGGCCGTCATGCCCTACTTCATCCAGATCATCTTTGAGATTTTCACAGATGTTGATGATGCTGGTGCCCAGGAGGACCTGAAGACCATGGCCAGGGTCAGCAAAGTCAGCAAGGTGCTCAAGGTGGTCAAACTCATGCGCATCTTTCGCATCCTCAAGCTGGCAAAGCATTCCACTGGAATGCGGGCATTTGGCTTCACCATCCGGCAGTGCAGAGAGCAGGTGTGCTGCTTATTCCTGTTCATTATCATGGGCATCTTCACCTTCTCGGCCCTCATGCACTCTGTGGAGCTGGACCAGCCAGGCACCCCTTTCAGCAGCATCCCTGATGCCTGGTGGTGGGCCGCAGTGAGTAAACAACTTATCAACTCCATATTAACAACTTATAAACTCCATATCAGGGGTATTCAACTCTTAACCTACGAGGTCCGGATCCTGTTGGTTTTCTGTTCGACCTGATAATTAATTACACCCACCGGGTATCCCAGGTTTAAATCAATGCTTGATTAGAGCGGAACAATGGAAAAAAAGCAGTGGAATTGTCTTCAAAGTGCAGAGTTGAGTTTGAGGGCTCTATATGTTTTGTGTTCTGTATAATATGCCCTAAATTTCAGTTATTTTTCTATGGTATAATATGTCATTCCTGTTCATTGACACACTTATTTGAACTCTCTCAATTGATGTTGCCAATGGCAGTATACATAGAGCATCCATTTCCTGTTTGTGTTTCACTTTAATCATGAGGAAACAGGCCCAACAAGGCTTTTCATGACCAACAGGGAAGGATGACAAAAATACTTCCCTGACTTTTGTTTTTAATTTCTGAGTTGGATAATGTAGAGTGCCTTCAGAAAGTATTCACACCCATTTACTTTAAACTTTGAATTGAAAATGGATTAAATGGAAATGCATTTGTCACCGGCCTACACAATACCCCATAATGTCAAAGTGGAATTCTGTTTTCAAAATGTTCACAATTATTTTAAAAACCTGAGTCAATAAGTATTCAAACCCTTTGTTATGGCAAGCCTAAATATGTGCAGTAGTAAAATGTGCTTAACAAATCACATAATAAGTTGCATCGACTCACACTGTGTGCAATAATAGTGTATAACATGATTTTTGAATGACTACCTCATCTCTGTACCCCACACATACAATTATCTGTAAGGTCCCTCAGTCAAGCAGTGAATTTCAAAACACAGATTCAACCACAAAGACGAAGGAGGTTGCCTCGCAAAGCAGAGCACCTATTGGTAGATGGGTAAAAATAAAATAGCAGACATTGAATCTCTTTGAGCATGGTATTAATTACACTGTTGATTGTGTATCAATACACCCAGTCACTACAAAGATACAGGCACCCTTACTAACTCAGTTGCAGGCAAATGGTGACTTTAAAACTGTTATAGTTTAATGGCTGTGATAGTAGAAAACTGAGGATGGATCAACAACATTGTAGTTACTCCACAATACTAACCTAATTGACAGAGTGAAAAGGAAGCCTGTACAGAATACAAATATTCAAAAACATGCATCCTCTTTGCAACAAGGGACTAAAGTTATACTGCAAAAAAATGTGACAAAGCAATTAACTTTCTGTCCTGAATACAATGTGTTATGTTTGGGGAAAATCTAATACAACACATTACTGAGTACCACTCTCCATATTTTCAAGAATAGTGGTAGCTGCATCATGTTATGGGTATGCTTGTAATCTTTATGGACTGGGGAGTTTAAGATTTTAAAAAATTATTTATTTTTTATCTATGGAATGGTGCTAAGCACAGTCAAACTCATAGAAGAAAACCTGGTTCAGTCTGCTTCCCAAAAGACACTGGGAGATGAATTCTCCTTTCAGCAGGACAATAACGTAACACATAAGGCCAAACTACACTAGAGTTGTTTACCAAGAAGAGTGAATGTTCCTGAGTGGCCAAGTTACAGTTTGGCTTTAAATCTGCAAGACCTGAAAATGGTTGTCTAGCATTGATCAACATTGATTTTTGAAAATAGTAAAATGGCCAAATGTTGCACCATCCAGGTGTGGAAAGATCTTAGAGATTTACCCAGAAATGCACACAGCTGTAATCGCTGCCAAAGGTAATTCTACAAAGTAAATTAGATATTTTTGTATTTCATTTTCATAAAATTTGCAAAAATGTCTAAAAACATGTTTTCACTGTCATTATGGGGTATTGTGTGTAGATGAAGGAGAAGAAATCTAGGCTGTAACAAAACAAAATGTGGAATAGGTTAAAGGGTATGAGGCACTGTATTTGCGTATGGCTTTTTCAGCCTTTTACCTCATATTAACTCTCTCAATTGATGTAGCTAGTGGCGGTATATATAAAGGATACATTTGTGGTTCACTTTCATCACGAGGAAACAGGGTCAACAAGGCTTTTCAACTGCGAGTGATGACAAATATACTTTACTGACTTTAGAATTTCAGAGTATAATAATGTAATCTGCCACATTTCATTGGATTTATTTGCTACTCCAAACATGGGGCATGACATTGTGTTCATGCATCATAGTCTGTGTGTCTTCCTCTTTGGTGGAGGACATTATAGACTTTATCTCCCGGCAGCTGTTAACTTTTACGTGTCTAATCTCGTCTAATGCCATGTAATGCCTTTCGTTTCAAGCCATGGTTTACAGACTGATTAGAAAAGTTGGATTGGTTCCTGGATCCCTGGAGGTTGAATTGGTCCTTGTTATTCCCAGAAGTATTTCTGGACCTGACATACTGTACATGACTAGTTCTGTAACTAACATCATGATCAACTACCATAATTACCTAGATTAGTATCACGCTTATTCTCAAGAGCTGTCTCCTTCACTTGGTTGGATTCTGATTCAAGTGAAAATATACAGTATGTTCTGTCTTTTCGTTGTCAGCAAAAGAAACCAGGCAGCCATACTCATCTGGCAGACCTGACTAAAACGGTATCAATAAGGACAGCGGGTGCTGACTTATATGTATAAATATTTTTTTTAGGAACTCAATCAGGCTTTCAATTTACTGCTGTTGAGAGTTGTAATAGTAGAATGGCTGCACAAGGTGGAATTAATTTGTTAGTGCATGGGAATTTTTCCTCTTGTAATGTTATTCATTGACAGGCCTTAGAGTGCTATTTTTAACCTGTCAGAAATGTCCATTTGATTAACTACCGGCCATGTTAGCTAAGTGGGTATAGTTAGGCTATCCAGCTATCAAAATCTTAGTTATCATGGCCAGATTACGTGACCAGGGGCCTCGACCCCCAGGGGGCCACATTGATTTAGTTGAGTAATTTATTTATCACATGAACACACATAAGACATGAAAATATGTGTTGAATTGCCGGCAAATTTTTTCTCTCTGCCAACAAGAGGGGTGTAAACAGTTTAAACAGCTTGGGTCGCGATGTGGGGGTTTGTTACGATGATGATAAATGACAATATCCATCCGGACCTTTGCCATCTCAGAAATCTGTGTGACCAGACCTTCTCTAATAGTAGTTGAGTACCCCTGGTGTTCTGTATAGTATGTGGCTTTGACTAAAATGTTCTTTGAGATGAACACAACAAGACCATTTCCTTCTTCGTCCTACAGGTGAGCATCTCCACTGTGGGCTATGGTGACGTGGTGCCCATCTCCTATTTGGGTCGCTGCGTGGCATTTGGCTGCATCTCCTTTGGCATTATCCTCAACGGCATGCCCATCTCAATCCTCTTCAACAAGTTCTCAGACTACTACGCCAAGCTCAAGGCCCAGGAATACACCCAGACTATAGGCCCGGGTGTACGCACCTTCCAGCTCAAGAAACGTCTGCGGCGCAAGTTCGATGGCTGCTTCGAACCACAGCCTTCGGACGACTCTGATGACGATTATGACACCACATACCATCCAAACAGGAGTCAGAGCCATGCGGGCGCCGAGTGAGACCCTAATGCCAACGCCCCTTAAATGCCTTTCTCGCCTTCATGCTGGAGACTAACACCCCATCTGCCTCTGACTATATTCTAAGCCGGGGTGTAGGAAAGTAAACATTGGGCAAAGGGGGTGGTGGGGGTGGGGGATTGAGGCTGAGCCAAGGGGAGATAAACCGTAAGCTACAGCTTTAGACGTGGCACGCTAAGGGTGACTCCTCAGTCAAATGGACAGGAATTACCCCCCATCGGGATTGGTTTCTAAGAATAGCACCTGATGCAGTTAAGCTGAGTGGAACTAACTTTCTACCAGGCATTCATGCCTATAACAGAGTAACGACCAACGTTTATTAGACTATATTGCACAAACCACTTCAGAAGCTGAGGGATGGTAGCCAGTAGGCCTATGACTGCTCCGTGGGATGAAGTGCTAATATAAAAAAAATTTGGAGGGGGCCTCAGATCTATAACATGTGCAGGATGTAAATGTTCAAATCAACACATGCAATTAGGCCTAATTAGTTTATTTTACCATGATAAAAGACACTATTGCAGTTGGATGATACTTCCAGTAGGCAATTACTTCTCAGTTTTGGTCAGAAAATGAACATTCAACTAATTAATTGAAAAAATTATATTATAAAACAACAGTTTTAAAACGGTATCTTTAATTCATTAGTAGAACTGAACCCAACTCTGACATGGTACTCTGTTTCTACCCAAATGTCCGTGTTATGGGCAATAGTCAGTTCAAGTTACACTATATCCTTAAAATGTATACAGTTAGACAGTACTATATAGTACTGTATACAGGACTCATTTGAAATAGACCATGCGATGGGTGTCAAAGAATAAAAGTTATTTCATCTGAACTGTTTTATTTCTTGTTTTGTTGAATGTCTCATGTCCTATTAACAATAACATGTTACCACAACCAGTAAGTCAGTGAAATGGAAGGATGAAGCCAAATACATTGAACTAAAGTCAACTGCAAAGCTTTCTGGGAAATAATAATAAGTGTTTGATATAAATAACAACAAACAAAAACAGTTCTGCTCTCCATTGATAAAAAATATTTGATTGTAATAAAATCTATTTTCAAGGTTGAAATGTGTGGCTTGCGCTCAAATAACTACAGATCGAGTATTGAAACAGAAATCAAGACCACAAGCAGCCAGACATTGCAGTAGTTTGATACGGAACAGATAGGCTGACTGTCTAATAGTATTTAGGGATAAGAGGACTGAAAGGATAGCAGCAGTGGCTTTTGACAGTCGCCTGGCAGTGACCTCTAGTGTTAACCTGGGGCCATGGGACTGTATTACGACAGTAACAGTAAGGAGTGAGAAGGGACAGAGAGGAAACGGACCCAAGGCTATCCACACACACATTCATGCTTTGAAAAGAGATTGTGTGACGCACTGATATACAGATAGTATATCAGTACAAATAGTATTCCCTGACGCCACAATGGGACTTCTTGGTAATGCTATTCTCGCTATGATGCACTTTGAATTTTATTGTCTGCATATTTTCTTGAAATGCAAACAAAACAAGATGTTACTGAAGCCCAATGCTAAGTACTGCGTAATGTCTGTGGCATGAATCTGTGGTATGAATGCTCATGGTGAAGTCATTATCCTTGACTCCGTTTTGAACTTGCATCCTGATTTTGTTAGCTTTTCTGAGTCTAGTGCCATGCTATTTGGTTGTTGGCACTTTGTTTTTGGTATTTCCAGCATGATCCACTAGGTTTGCTGCAGATAGAAAAGCTCTCTCCAATCAATCTGGCTGTGCGTGTCTGTTTGGTAACCAGACAATTGATTGATTGGAGACCGCTTGAGTCAATTAAATAACATTTCCTAGGATTTTCAACCTGCAACAATATGGTGGATCATGCTGGAAGCAAAATGCCCCAAAAAGCATGGCCCTAGTCCTGACACATTGCCACAATTGGTAAATAACACCTCCAAGAAAATATGCCAACTAATTACAGAGAATACATATCACATTTTCAAATCATTTTAAATGGAAAGTCCATAAATGTAGAGATTTCTGAAGCTTTGTGTCATATTTTCATAGTAGAGGTATCATTTTGCCTATACTTGCACCACTAACTTAGTTTGTAAACCCCATGCCTGGGCGGCAAGTAGCCTAGCGTTTAAGAGCGTTGGGCCAGTAATCTAAAGGTTGCTGGTTTAAATCCCTGACCCTATGTGAAAAATCTGTTGATGTGCTCTTGAGCAAGGCACTTAACCCTAATTGCTCCTGTACGACGCTCTGGATAAGTCTACTAAAGTACTAAAATGTAAAAAACAACATTTAAATCACTAGTTGACATGTATTTATCTCATACGAGAGTTCTAGCCTTGATGGGAACTCTTTTTGACACCACAGTGGTGATCTCAAGATCAGGACATCCTTTTCCTTGGCCAAGGTTGAATGGCTCCTTGTGAGAATCCCCGCCTGGCATAGACAGTAGAGCATTATATAAAACCCTAGGAAGCTCTCACAAGTAGCCACACATCCTCACCTCATCATACAGTACCTGCTCCGTCTATTGGCTGTTTGTGTCATTGACTTGGGAGCAAACATCATCAACATCATGGATGCTAAGTGTCTCAAATGGTGGTTCCCCATGGTTGCGATGTATGTGACCCAGGGGCAGGACGCCAGGGTGATGCCGTATGGTGGTCACATCGTGTGAGAGCTCCAGACCTTGGACAACACCACAGTGAGTACAACTCTCAAGGGTCTAATACAGGGCTCTCCAACCCTGTTCCTGGAGCACTACCCTCCTGTAGGTTTTCAATCCAACCCTGTTCCTGGAGCACTACCCTCCTGTAGGTTTTCAATCCAACCCTGTTCCTGGAGCACTACCCTCCTGTAGGTTTTCAATCCAACCCTGTTCCTGGAGTGCAACCCTCCTGTAGGTTTTCAATCCAATCCTGTTCCTGGAGCACTACCCTCCTGTAGGTTTTCAATCCAACCCTGTTCCTGGAGCACTACCCTCCTGTAGGTTTTCAATCCAACCCTGTTCCTGGAGCACTACCCTCCTGTAGGTTTTCAATCCAACCCTGTTCCTGGAGTGCAACCCTCCTGTAGGTTTTCAATCCAATCCTGTTCCTGGAGCACTACCCTCCTGTAGGTTTTCACTCCAACCCTGTTCCTGGAGCGCAACCCTCCTGTAGGTTTTCACTCCAAACCTGTTCCTGGAGTGCAACCCTCCTGTAGGTTTTCACTCCAACCCTGTTCCTGGAGTGCAACCCTCCTGTAGGTTTTCACTCCAAACCTGTTCCTGGAGAGCTACCCTCCTGTAGGTTTTCACTCCAACCCTGTTCCTGGAGAGCAACCCTCCTGTAGGTTTTCACTCCAACCCCTGTTGTAAGTAACCTGATTCAGCTTATCAATCATTAGAGTCAGGTGCGCTAGATTGGGGTTGGAGTGAAAACCTCCCGAATGGTAGCTCTCATGGAACAGGGTTGGGGTGAAAACCTCCCGGATGGTAGCTCTCTAGCAACAGGGTTGGGGAGCCCTGCTCTAATAGCTTGTTTCACATGTTTTATGATGCTGTTGTTTGTGCTTTCACAATGTACATTTGTGAGTTCAATTTAGTTGAATCCGAAAGGCACACATGTATTTTTATACTGAAAAGCACGAGAATGGAGGTTATGGTGAATGGAATCCTTTTCTCAACCAAGCTAACTGACATTTGCCTAAACTGTAAATTATGCCTTATTCAGTTCTCCTTCTACAAGGGCAATTCTGAATTGGCTGAAAAGGGACCAGTTTGCCAACCTAAAGACTTCAGAGACAGAGACTGGCAGAGATGTGGTGAGGCAGAGAGACGACCAGGAATCCACAGAGAGAGTAACAGAAGACCAGCAGAACCATCTAGGGTTCCCCAGCACACCTCCACAGGTCCAGGGGGAAATGTAGCTTTCCACTGTCCCTCTGAGGTACAACGTGTCCACCCGTACCCGCTGAGACGTGGGGCCTGCTGGGGTGTGCTGCCGGTTTGGCTGCAACATGAGCGAGCTGCTCCAGTATTGCTGACCTAAAGCTAATGCTAGGCTAGAGATACATTTCACAAAGAATTGTTGGTTAGCCATTGGAATGATGGAATAGGGTCAAATCGGTTTTATTTACATTTGTTGGAGCACCATTATGCAGTTGTTAAAAAATGTTTTTACTGAAATGTTAGGGTCGTTTTTTTTGTCCTGAATTGTGTGTTAATTTAATCACCAGAATATTGTAGTTGAATGACTTGTGTAAGGACAAAATCAAGACGAAAACAAGTTGTTGAAAGATGTTTTATTCATAAAGTATATTCATATTATACTTGCTTCTCACCTGCACAATGAAGGACAACAAAGAATGCCAAATGTGAGTTTGTCAAGAAATCTTCCTGCTTTTGAAGATCATTGAGTGGTGGTTACTTAATAGATCTTATGTATAACATGCTTTTTTGACATCAAGCTTCAAATAGGGACAGTTACCCCTCACTTCTCCGAAAGTGTTGAGAGGTTTCTGGAACAAAATACCTCCATGTTATGTTATAGGGGTACTTCACCCAAATTACAAAATAATATATTGGTTAAAAAGGTACTATTGGTTATAAAGGTACTGTTGACATTGGATTTGTACCACACATGCTGAAAAGTTAGCATTTGCTATACAGTATAAAGGCAATTGATCCATGTATCACAGACAAAACTACACCCCCGATAGCATCCCTTTCTATTAAAGATAAAATTATCAGCCTGTCATCTCACTCCACTCTTAACAATGTCCATTCTCATTACAATCTTCATTGTATGCAGAGAAAATCCTTTCAAAAGTCTGTATGGCAGTAGCAAGATTACAGCTCCTGAATCCAGTTGAATCTCTCTGATAGGGATAAAGCGGATTTAGGGCATGGGCCAAGTGCTCCAACTATAACATAACGGAGGGGTCCAGCTAATATCCTGTGAAATATGATACACACTACAGATGCCCCTGAATAGCGGAACATTTAGCTACAGTAAGATGCTATATGTGGAATAGGGGCTACTGTATGGTTCCTGTAGTGTTATGTCAGATAGGATGGTGTTATATAAGAATAGTGTATAACATGTATAGAAAACATTATTTAGGGAAAAAATAAATATGTTTATAGAAACCCTTTTTTGATTTATTGTGATTACCTGTATTTTACCAGCAGGTGTGCAAAGGTGGCAAAGTTGGTTCAACTTTGGGGCTACTTAGGGATCGTCAATAAATTACACAATGAAAATGTGACAATTTCATGTTGCACACCTTTTAGTTGTCTCATTAAATGCTTTCAATATTTGTATATGAATTTCTACAATTTATAGTTGGTTTGTGGTTAAGTAATTGAAATGTGGAGCTCTTGACATTTTAAATATTGTCCCATGTACATTATGTAATTTACTGATGGTCCCTAACTAGCCTATAAGGGATATTGAATGTCAAACCAAATTGACTATGGGCATTACGATCTGAGCAGGTCGCATCCATCTGCGCTCCAAATGTATGATTGAAATAAACCCAACCCAGGGAAAACTGTTATGATACCCTTCATTATGTGACATTACATGTTTTCCTAATTATCTCGCAAATCGCTGTTTTGGACGAGACTGACTTTTTGACCAAAATGATCGTATTTACACATTGCGGTAAATTTTGACACTAGAATAAATGTTTCTGAATCATATCGATGACACATAAGCAACTTCTTCTTTTGAAAACGGCCTATCACGTTCATTTGTTCCAACGCATAAAGAAGTATCGCTTAATTCAGAAACTAAAGTAGGGCGATTGGTCGGGGTGGACGTATACCGCGACATTCAAGCAATCCAAAAGGTACAAGTCGCGTCGGGACAACTGTAGCATTTGAACTAACATTTCCCTAACCTTAAACGAAGCAACAAACAGCCCGTTCTCAGAGCAAGACGTGTATTGATATACGTCCTCCAATATGTATTGTACGACACATTACTTCATATAATCCATATATGCTATAAAACCTCCAATTCATATGATATTGTATGGCCGCTATTCCATTCGTAACGTAACATATAGAGGGTTTGCAATTGACGTACGACGCCTCCTGGCGGCCAGGTTGGAAGACCACTGCATTAATTATTCTGAAAACAGCCGAGTGGCTACCGCAAACTACATGATAACATTGCCTTAAACTAGTCGATTCATGACCACGGTCACCTTCTGTAAAGTATTTGGCTGTTCTAAGGCAGGAAAGACAACAAGGAATATATATATATATATATTTACAGATTCCCCGCAATCATTAAACACCATTGGTGACACCAAGATAAGACTCAAGAACTGTCAGAAAAGCGAATAAGTATTTTTGCCCGTCAAGACCTGAACCCAGACAGTAACCGGTCTGCTACGATAATTTCATCACTGATAAATCAAGTCTGATCGATTTCGAGTTTAGCTGTTATGCACAACCAAATATTAACAACAACAATAAATTAGACCAAATTAGCTAGCTAGAGTAGGTATCTTGTTGTCTAGCATGTGTAGTGTAAGTTTAAAGTTTTTCGGGAAGCTATTTTTCACCACAAAAATTCACCTTTGTTAACAAAGGATTGCATGCCTCTATCATCGCATTTGCAGACTAATGTAAACCTACTATTCCTAATGTGATGAGTATATTGGATAGTCATAATCTGGGCCTATTTAAAAGGGGTCCTGGCTAAAAGTGATCCAGCTTTTGTCAAATTGTCAAAAGTATTTATTTGTGCATTTTAGCTAAACCTTTTCCTAACCTTAACCTAAATCTCCTAATCTGCGACAAAATGTCAAATAAATATTTAATTTGACAAAAGCTGGATCCCTTTTAGCAATGACCATGAAAAGGGGAGAAGCAAATTATACAATATGACATCCATATTGCCTGGAGGACATAACAGTCCAAAACAACTTGTGGTTATCATTAATATGATAACCCAATGATAATCTGTTGAGAATTTTATAAGAGGGAATATTTATGGGCATTACAGCATAGGACAAAGGCCTCGAGGGGATAGGACAACCTGCCGTGTTGACTATTGGTTGTTCAAACCCAACAATATATTTCATCTTTATGACACAAACACCTGAAGGATTTAAACACAACCAAATAATTAAGAGCGCTGATGGTATAGGTGACCTGAGGAAGTGATATTTAACATCAGGTGGGCTTTTAGTTTGTTTATGTACTGCTGTAGGTTCACCAGCTGACTTCTATCAAGACACCCATGTCAACTGGATTCCCACTGTGAAGATGAGCAATACTGCAGCAGCATCAGTTTCTACTTTGTCCTTTTCCAGTTATGAAAGGAGACATTCCTCAGTTATGAGATGGTCATATCTGAACGATTCTGTTGTGCCATTTGAGTAGCGCACATTCACCTTGTCATTATGACAAAAGTGCCCCCTTAAACCATATGAATATATAACATTTCATTTGGAATGTCTAAAAGACTATTGCTTATGATATTGTAAACATATTGTGCTTTAATATTAGATTGTTGTATGGGTGAAATTAAAAGTATTGTCATCTCTGCTTTGCCTAGCCCCATTGAATAAAACATTTTAGACCCACTGTTTTCTTTCTTTAACATTTAAAACACAATGACAATTGTTGTGGTAGTCTTAGGCAAACCATCTTCATTATCACAGTGGCACCTCCAAGTGCCACTCAGACCTTGGAGAAAAGTACCTGGCCTTGAACTTGAGAGTAGTTGTGCTTTCACACATTTCATAACCTAGATTACAACGGTTGGATTTGCACCAAAAAAACAAAGTCTGCACAAGGCATGTACAAAATGTAGTATAATGGTTTGCCTCATATACATTGTCTACTGGTATCATAAAAAAAAATTTTTGAGAACGTTATAGCTGAACAATATGTAAACAGTGTGTGAGTTAATAAGATTCTCTGCTCTTTTGCACACCAGTATCTCTACTTGCACATCATCATCTGCTCATCTATCTCTCCAGTGTTAATCTGCTAAATTGTAATTATTTGCTCCTATGGCCTATTTATTGCCTACCTGATGCATTTTGCACACACTGTATATGGACTTTATTTTTTCTACTGTGTCATTGACTTGTTTGTGTTATTGTTTACTCCATGTGTAACTGTCTGTGTCACACTGCTTTGCTTTATCTTGGCCAGGTCGCAGTTGCAAATGAGAACTTGTTCTCAACTAGCCTACCTGGTTAAATAAAGGTGAAATAAAAAATGCACAATGTCAAGGGGTGCATTGCAAATGCTCATAAGGCTAATACTGTATGCCAGTGGTTCCCAACTCCGGTCCTCAAGTACCCCCTAACAGTACAGTTTAATGTAGCCGCAGAAACACACACCTGATTCAACTTGTTAACTAATCATCAGGCCCTCTGAGTTGAATCAAGTATGTTTGTCCAGGGTTACAAAATGTGCGCTGTCGGGGGAACTGGAGGACTGGAGATGGAACCACTGCTGTAGGCATAAGGCTACATTGGCATTGCATGCCATTATCAGCTGCAAAATGGGTTCACATGGCTGATATCCTGAAACATTTTGGACAATCAAATAAGACTAATTGGAGAGCTTATGACTGAAAAAAAATGTAATGTTCATTTAAGAATACAACACAGAAATACAGACCAATTAGAGACAGATTACCTTCCCCTCTTTATTGCACAATTGTGATCTGTGATTAATCAACATCAACATAAATTAATCTTGAATAATAGTTAACTTAACAATTCAAACAAGTTTAAATGCTTAACTTCAAAGAATCAACACTTTCATATAATTTCAAACTGTTTACAAGTAAGCTAACTCATATGTAAAAGGTTAGACATTTTTGTAACAAAGGCCATTATTACTAAAATAATTTCAGGTGAACAAAAAAAAGTGAATACCAGAGGTTTCCAACCACCCTCCACTGATCCACTTTGTGAGCAGACTTCTGTACCAGACCAGCAATTGCACACTTGATTAACTAATTAGGTGTGCTACATTGGATCAGTTAGTGCTGGGCAGAAATTGAAGCCTACACACCTAGCAGGGTTGGCCTGCTCCAGTTGTAATCGGTTTATACATTGTGACTTAATTAAAAAATATATATATTTCACAAAATTTGCTAACATATAATCCATGGTATACAAGGATATACCCTTATCTTGGGAACTCTTCATCTGCAGACAGGGTTTGACGGCTCTCTGTATCTTAGGACAGAAAATATCAAAGAAACAGACTGCATTATGTTCAAGTTAGACAGCCCTGAATATGTTGCTATATCCTTCTGTCCTCAGTTTCTCTCGATAGGGACTGGAACTGGAGAATAGTTTCATAATGTCTTCCCACAAAGTTATCGTTACCTGCCCTATCCAGAGTAGCCTACTCTCTGTCCTCAGTATCTCACTAGGGACTGGAACTGGAGAATAGTTTCATAATATCTTCCCACAAAGTTATTGTTACCTGCCCTATCCAGAGTAGCCTACTCTCTGTCCTCAGTATCTCACTAGGGACTGGAACTGGAGAATAGTTTCATAATGTCTTCCCACAAAGTTATCGTTACCTGCCCTATCCAGAGTAGCCTACTCTCTGTCCTCAGTATCTCACTAGGGACTGGAACTGGAGAATAGTTTCATAATATCTTCCCACAAAGTTATCGTTACCTGCCCTATCCAGAGTAGCCTACTCTCTGTCCTCAGTATCTCACTAGGGACTGGAACTGGAGAATAGTTTCATAATGTCTTCCCACAAAGTTATCGTTACCTGCCCTATCCAGAGTAGCCTACTCTCTGTCCTCAGTATCTCACTAGGGACTGGAACTGGAGAATAGTTTCATAATGTCTTCCCACAAAGTTATCGTTACCTGCCCTATCCAGAGTAGCCTACTCTCTGTCCTCAGTATCTCACTAGGGACTGGAACTGGAGAATAGTTTCATAATGTCTTCCCACAAAGTTATCGTTACCTGCCCTATCCAGAGTAGCCTACTCTCTGTCCTCAGTATCTCACTAGGGACTGGAACTGGAGAATAGTTTCATAATGTCTTCCCACAAAGTTATCGTTACCTGCCCTATCCAGAGTAGCCTACTCTCTGTCCTCAGTATCTCACTAGGGACTGGAACTGGAGAATAGTTTCATAATGTCTTCCCACAAAGTTATCGTTACCTGCCCTCTCCAGAGTAGCCTACTCTCCCGCTCTGACAGCTGGAAGTACTAGCTAATCCTTTCACCCTCTTCCATGGCTGTTAGGTAGGTACAAATGCATTTGTATTTATCGTTGTAACTCCATCAAGATAGTTAACTAGCTAATATGAAGTTAGCAAACTGGTGATATTTCATTCACATAGCTAGTTAGCTGTACAGTATGTAAAGTTAGTACAGTAACGTTAGCTCATTTGGGTTAGCCTGCACACGAAGTTACTGTAGCAAGCTTTCAAATAGTACATTTGTTTTTGATCAATTCCAACATTATTTACTTCCTTGAATAGGTTCTCCCACTGCCTCTGTTTTCTGGGTCCTTAGAAAAATGAAACAATGGGCAATCTTCCCAAAGTTTCCAGTGGTAGTAAAACGCAACCATTCATGTGGACGATTGGGAAAACTGTCTTATATGCCTTATAGTACTAAATGGATGGATACATATTTATCTCCCAAGTCCTACGAATTGCCCTGAGGTCAGGTTGAACTGTGTGACAAAGAACAAGACTGAGTAAAACATGTCATAATCAAGACATCTCTCAAGTTGTATTATTGGATTAATAGGAAACAACATGTATTTTGGTGTCCTAGGTTACGCTCACACTGGCAGACCAATTCTGATATTTTTCCACTAATTGTTCTTTTGACCAATTATGCCAGATATTTTTCAGAGCTGATGTGATTGGTCGAAAGACCAATTAGTGAAAAAGTTATCAGAATTGGGCTGCCTGTCTAAACACAGCCTAATAGAAACGGCTTTATGGCAAAATACAGTTGGTTGTTTCCTGGTTTAAAACCAGGTGATAGTTGTTAAAATGTCAAATTAGATTTTCACCTCCCCATAGTAGGTTATTTATTCTCTGAATTTATTCATCGAATCAGCCTAACATCAAATGATCACTGTTCACATTGATTGCACACAGTTGCGGTTCAAATTGCACATTGACTTTTGAAGGTGCCCTATAAAATTAATTGTGGGATGAACCAACATTTTATAGGGGTGCACATGTTTAACACTTATGGGGGTGACTCTGGGGAGTAACCAGCACTTCTGACATTTGAACCCTATCCATATTAGGCCAACTGCATTTCCTGCAAGAAGGATACAGTTATTATTGGAGAAAGAAAAAGCAAATTTTCCAATTAATTTAGAATTTCTTGTTATGTCCTGAAATTATTGAATTGAAATGGAATTGACGACAGCCAGTCCTGTTTTTTTGACAGGCAACTTGGCTAGGCATGGACTTTTGCAGTGTATTTTATCCACCACCAGAGGGCATCATATCTACTGTGTCTGCATTTCACCATAACAGTTTCCCAATTTACCAAATAGTGAGTGACTGAGAACTACTGATTATTTGTCAATTGAGCTCATTCTGTCAGCTCTAATTTCGACCTACAGTATTTCCTTGTTTGTAGTTTTTTCTACAACCCATATAACTGCAATTTACCTGCAGTGTAGATGATTGATCTTTTCCTGATAAAACTGTGGTTGGAGGCGAGTAGGATTGGTATTCCTGAAGCATTGTTTTGTTTAAGTGTGGTCTTATCTTGGAGAGGTTAGGCTGATTGATTGCACCCAAATTGGCCATTTTAATTTATAAAAAAGATCATAAGCAGTATAACCAGTAATTCATTATTTATAATGAAAACAAGATGACATTGCTTTTGATAGCTGTTAGACTGCTTTAAAACACTACCTCTTTCTGCTTTAACCGTTGAGAGAGAGACCAAAGCTGCTAAACTTGATAACATTAACGAATCAAAAGTCTATCACACAATTCTAGATTTAGAGAGGACGAAGGCTGCATCAGAGAATTGCACCTTCTAGTGCCCACAGCCTGTGGCGCGGACACACACACACACACACACACAGTAGAGTACGTTGGTCTTGTGAGTGCCAATTTACATATAAATTAAATGGCTCACAGGGCTCCTGTTTCCAACAGTAAAAGTGTCAAGGTTGGAAATGTTAGATAGCAGGTGTGTGTGTGTGCATGTTTAAATGTGCATGTATGGATGGATGTGTGGATACATGTACAGTATGTGCACGCATGGAGGTGTGCATGTATTCATGTACGGGTACACAAAGTGTACTAAATCCATCACTCGTGGCTGGAGCTGGGCTCTGTGCACTGTGGTAACTGTTAGAAGGCAAGACCAGTGACAGCTGCAGCAGAAACGTCATGTAATCAAGAGGTACAGAGCAGTAGAGTGGGACCGTTTTACATGCAGTCCTGTTTTGATTGGAGGTGATACTACCATATCGTCTGCTCACCTGAATTATACTGCAAGTTGAAAACGTCCTTGTGTCATGGTTCCACCTGGCGGCAGAGACCGTCCTAGACATTAACGACACTCAGGTGTGTCCTATTCACTCATTATGATTTCCCTGTTAAAAGTTTTCTGTTGTACTTTGCAGAAGCTTGAATTGTTTACCGTGTGTGTTTGTTTCCTGAGTGAGGTTGCAAGACTTAGTGTTAGTTGTTTTTCAAGTGTACTGTGATCCTGCTGTTTTTCAAGTGTACTGTGATCCTGCTGTTTTTCAAGTGTACTGTGATCCTGCTGTTTTTCAAGTGTACTGTGATCCTGCTGTTTTTCAAGTGTACTGTGATCCTGCTGTTTTTCAAGTGTACTGTGATCCTGCTGTTTTTCAAGTGTACTGTGATCCTGCTGTTTTTCAAGTGTACTGTGATCCTGCTGTTTTTCAAGTGTACTGTGATCCTGCTGTTTTTCAAGTGTACTGTGATCCTGCTGTTTTTCAAGTGTACTGTGATCCTGCTGTTTTTCAAGTGTACTGTGATCCTGCTGTTTTTCAAGTGTACTGTGATCCTGCTGTTTTTCAAGTGTACTGTGATCCTGCTGTTTTTCAAGTGTACTGTGATCCTGCTGTTTTTCAAGTGTACTGTGATCCTGCTGTTTTTCAAGTGTACTGTGATCCTGCTGTTTTTCAAGTGTTTGATCCTGCTGTTTTTCAAGTGTACTGATCCTGCTGTTTTTCAAGTGTACTGTGATCCTGCTGTTTTTCAAGTGTACTGTGATCCTGCTGTTTTTCAAGTGTACTGTGATCCTGCTGTTTTTCAAGTGTACTGTGATCCTGCTGTTTTTCAAGTGTACTGTGATCCTGCTGTTTTTCAAGTGTACTGTGATCCTGCTGTTTTTCAAGTGTACTGTGATCTGCTGTTTTTCAAGTGTACTGTGATCCTGCTGTTTTTCAAGTGTACTGTGATCCTGCTGTTTTTCAAGTGTACTGTGATCCTGCTGTTTTTCAAGTGTACTGTGATCCTGCTGTTTTTCAAGTGTACTGTGATCCTGCTGTTTTTCAAGTGTACTGTGATCCTGCTGTTTTTCCAAAAAGTATTATGTTTATCCTTAACCACTGATTCATTGTCTGGTCTCTTCTCTGCACCTGGGTCCAACCTCAACACGTCACACCTTGGCTCACACGTATCATACTAATGGCTTTTTGTTGGCTTATATCAGGATCTTTTTTAAGCCTAACATTGGGTTTGTCTTGTAAGAGACATAACAGATAAACACATGACATACAATAGAACAGGGGTAGTCAACTCTTACCCTACGATGTCCGCAGCCTGTTGGTTTTCTGTTCTACCTGATAATGAATTGCCCTGATTAGAGGGGAACAATAAAACATGCAGTGGAACTGGCTTTGAGGTCCAGAGTTGAGTTTGAGGGCAATAGAAGATGAAACCATTGCTACGGTGTCCATGTTAGGACAGTCTTGGTCTCAAAAGGACTTGGTGTCATGCAAGAACAGTGTGTTAGAATAGGAAGGAAGTGACCATAAAATTATGTGGATGATAGTGCCCAATACAGATGTGGGATCTTAATTTGAGCTCCCTGTTGCAGGAGAACTTTCCTGCAATGCAGGAAATTAAAAACTTGTAGTGTATTTGAGGTTTAAAAGTTTTTTATTTCCACTTAGAAATGTCTGACTTGATTTTCCCTTACGAAAAATGTATCAACCCCTACATTAATTATCCACATAATAGTTCACATTTCTTGCTGCTGCAGGATTATTTTCCTGCTGTAGCAAACTGGCTTAAATTAAGATCTTACATCTGTATTTTACAGTATGGTCCCTGGTGATTGATGGTGTGCTGTGGCTGCTAGTGACACGTCGTGATCACAGGATGGCAACAGTGGCCTTGTTGGGTCCCTCAGACGAGCTTCCCACGTATCTGCCTGCTCAACCATCCAAATGGCCAGGGATTTATGAATGCACTTTGTTTTGTTTAATACAGTCTGTATTGTCCAGATACACTATGAGACATAAGACATTTCAAAGCATTTTTTTCCCTCAAAATGATGAAACACAGACAGACACACACAGATCAAGCAGAAATGTGGAAATGGGCGAAGTCAATCAAAGTAGTTTATATTGGTTCCTTTTGTTAATGTACTTGTATAGATCCCAGTGGTGAGGTACTGTAATGGGGAAGATTAAGAGACGTGGTGCATGGGGACCGTACCATAAACCTAAGTAGCCTGGACTCTAGTACTTTACACTGTGTAGCCTATAGTCCCCCACTACCACTACTACTACCTCTACTACTACCACTACTACTACTACTACCATTACCTCTACTACTACCACTACTACTACCACTACTACTACTACTACCATTATCTCTACTACTACCTCTACTACTACTACTACCATTACCTCTACTACTACCTCTACTACTATCACTACTACTACTACTACCATTACCTCTACTACTACCACTACCACTACTACTACTACTACTACTACTACTACTACTACCATTACCACTGCTACTACTACTACTATCTCTACTACTACCTCTACTACTACCACTACTACTACTACCATTACCTCTACTATTACCACTACCACTACTACTACCACTACTACTACCACTACCACTACTACTACCACTACCACTACCATTACCTCTACTACTACCACTACCACTACTACTACCACTACCACTACTACTACCATTACCTCTACCACTACTACTACCTCTACTACTACTATCACCATTACCACTACTACTACTACTACTACTACCACTACTACTACCACTACCACTACCATTACCTCTACTACTACCACTACCACTACTACTACCTCTACTACTACCACTACTACTACCATTACCTCTACTACTACTACTACTACTACTACTACTACTACTACCACCATTACCTCTACTACTACCACTACTACTACTATCTCTACTACTACCACTACTACCATTACCACTACTACTATCACTACCTCTACTACCACTACTACCACTACCACTACTACTACTAACATTACCACTACTACTACCTCTACTACTACTACCATTACCACTACTACTACCTCTACTACTACTACTACCTCGACCACTACCTCTACTACTACCACTACTACTACTACTACCATTACCTATACTACTACTGCCACTACCACTACTACTACCTCTACTACTCCCACTACTACTACCACTACCTCTATTACTACCTCTACTACTACCACTACTACTACTACTACCATTACCTCTACTACTACCTCTACCACTACCTCTACTACTACCTCTACTACTACCTCTACTACTCCCACTACTACTACCACTACCACTACCTCTACTACTACTACTACTATTACTACTACTACTGCTGCTACTACTACTGCTACTGCTACTACTATCACTACTACTACCACTACTACTACCACTACTACTACTACTACCATTACCACTACTACACTACTACTACTACTACTACTACTACCATTACCACTACTACTACTACCTCTACTACTACTACTACCTCTACTACTACTACCATTACTACTACTACTACCATTACCACTACTACTACTACTCCATTACTACTACCTCTACTACTACTACTACCTCTACTACTACCACTACTACTACCTCTGCTACTACTACTACTACCACCTACTACTACTACTGCCATTACCACTACTACTACTACTACTACCTTACTACTACTACTACTACTACTACTACACTACTACTACTACTACTACCTTACTACTACTACTACTGCTACCACTACCTCTACTCTGCTACTACTACTACTACTACTACCATCACCACTACTACTACCACCATTGCTACTACTACTACTACTACTACTACTGCTGCTACTACTACTACTACTCTACTACTACCACTACTACTACTACTACCATTACCACTACTACTACTACTGCCGTTCTACTACTACTACTACTACTGCTTACTACTACTACTGCCCCATTACTACTACTACCGTTACCTGCTACTACTACTACTACTACCATTACTACTACTACTACTACCATTACCACTACTACTACTACTACTACTACCTACTATCTATTACTACTACCTCTATTACTACTACTACTACCACTACTACTACTACCACTACTACTACTACTACTACTACTACTACTACTACTACACCTCTACTACTACTACTACCATTACCACTACTACTACTACTACCATTACTACTACTACTACTGCTTACTACTACTACTACCATTACCTCTACTACTACTGCTGCTACTACTACCTTACCACTACTACTACTACTACCATTACCTCTACTACTACCACTACTACTACCTCTACTACTACCATTACTACTACTACTACTACTACTACTACCTCTACCTCTACTACTACCACTACTACTACTACTACCATTACCACTACTACTACTACTACCATTACTACTACTACTACTACTACTACTACTACTACTACTACTACTACCTCTATTACTACTACTACCATTACCACTACTACTACTACTACTACCATTACCACTACTACTACTACTACCATTACCACTACTACTACTACTACTACTACCTCTACTACTACTACTACCATTACCACTACTACTACCTCTACTACTACGACTACCATTACTTACTAACTTTATTGTCCCCATGGGGAAATTTTGTTGCAGGGTTACCTCGACTACTACTACTACTACCTCTACTACTACCATTACCACTACTACTACTACCTCTACTACTACTACTACCATTACTACTACTACTACTACTACTACTACTACTACTACCTCTACTACTACTACTACCATTACTACTACTACTACCATTACCACTACTACCACTAATACTACCTCTACCATTACTACTACCTCTACTACTACTACTACCTCTACTACTACCACTACTACTACCTCTACTACTACTACTACTACCACCTCTACTACTACTACTACCATTACCACTACTACTACCTCTACTACTACCTTTACTACTACTACTACCATTACCTCTACTACTACCACTACTACTACCTCTACCTCTACTACTACCACTACTACTACTACTACCATTACCACTACTACTACTACTACCATTACCACTACTACTACTACTACTACTACTACTACTACTACTACCTCTATTACTACTACTACCATTACCACTACTACTACTACTACTACCATTACCACTACTACTACTACTACCATTACCACTACTACTACTACTACTACTACTACCTCTACTACTACTACTACCATTACCACTACTACTACCTCTACTACTACGACTACCATTACTTACTAACTGTATTGTCCCCATGGGGAAATTTTGTTGCAGGGTCATGTTCACGTTTAAAGTGGAGTTTAAATACAAAACGAATTGACAATACAACTTTCAGTTACATACCAATAAAACATTTTTTTTTAAAGACTAGCCTTCTGGCCATACTGAATAGGAACATTAGCCCGAGCTATTTAGGAGGGATATCACACCTGGCACAAATGATTGTCTAGTTGTGTTTTTCCTGCAGAGGGTTGCCCTATACCTGCGCCCAGAGGGGAGTAGTTCAAAGTCCGGGTACAGGGGGTGGCTTGGGTCTAAAATTATTTTATGAGCCTTGTGGAGGGCCCTGACCTTAAAGATCTCATCCAGGCTGTCTGTTTGACTCCAAGTACCTTGCTTGCTGTGGTGATAATCCTTCTCAGCATATTTTTGTGGCTGACAGTGGCATTGCCAAACTAACAAACAACACAAAAAGTTAAAATACTTTCAATGAAAGATTTGTGAAACAGAGTCAGTATAGTACAGTCTACATTAAAACATCCCATCTTTTTGAGAAAGTACAGTCTCTGTTGGCTCTTTCTGTAGATCAGATCTGTACATTTACTCCACTGAAGCTTATTGTCCAAGAGGACACCCAGGTATTTGTATTCCTCTTCAATCTCTATGTTCTGCCCTCTGATAGATGTTGCAGAGGTAGGTGTTGTTTCCTGAAGTCTATTACCACTACTACTACCGCTATTACTATTATTACTTCTACCGCTACCACAGTTACTACTACTACTACTACTCAAATCAAATTTGATTGGTCACATGCACATGGTATGGCATTGGCTTAGGTGTATGTAAACTTCCGACTTCAACTGTATGAGATGAGTGATGCTAGATATGTAAACATTTTTAAAGTGCCATTATTAAAGTGACTGGTGATCATGTATTAATGAGTGGCCAATGTATTCAAATCTGTATGTACAGTTGAATTCGGAAGTTTACATACACCTTAGCCAAATACATTTAAACTTAAAAGTTTTTTCACAATTCCTGACAAAGTCCTGTCTTAGGTCAGTTAGGATCACCACTTTATTTTAAGAATGTGAAATGTCAGAATAATGGTAGAGAATTATTTCTTTCTTTCTTTCATCACATTCCCAGTGGGTCAGACGTTTACATACACTCAATTAGTATTTGGTAGTATTGCCTTTAAATTGTTTAACTTGGGTCAAACGTTTCAGGTAACCTTCCATAAGCTTCCCACAATAAGTTGGGTGAATTTTGGCCCATTCCTCCTGACAGAGCTTGTGTAACTGAGTCAGGTTTGTAGGTCTCCTTGCCCGCACACGCTTTTTCAGTTCTGCCCACACATTTTCTATAGGATTGAGGTCATGGCTTTGTGATGGCCACTCCAATACCTTGACTTTGTTGTCCTTAAGCCATTTTGCCACAACTTTTGAAGTATGCTTGGGGTCATTGTCCATTTGGAAGACCCATTTGCGACCAAGCTTTAACTTCCTGACTGATGTCTTGAGATGTTGCTTCAATATATCCACATAATTTTCCACCCTCATGATGCCATTTATTTTGTGAAGTGCACCACTCCCTCCTGCAACAAAGCACCCCCACAACATGATGCTGCCACTCCTGTGCTTCACGGTTGGGATAGTGTTCTTCGGCTTGCAAGCCTCCCCCTTTTTCCTCCAAACATAATGATGGTCATTATGGCCAAAGAGTTCTATTTTTGTTTCATCAGACCAGAGGACATTTCTCCAAAAAGTACAATCTTTGTCCCCATGTGCACTTGCAAACCGTAGTCTGGCTTTTTTTATGGCGGTTTTGGAGAAGTGGCTTCTTCCTTGCTGAGCGGCCTTTCAGGTTATGTCGATATAGGACTCGTTTTACTGTGGATATAGATACTTTTGTACCTGTTTCCTCCAGCATCTTCACAAGATCCTTTGATGTTGTTCTGGGATTGATGTGCACTTTTCGCACCAAAGTACGTTCATCTCTAGGAGACAGAACGTGTCTCCTTCCTGAGCGGTATGACAACTGCGTGGTCCCATGGTGTTTATACTTGCGTACTATTGTTTGTACAGATGAACAAGGTACCTTCAGGCATTTGGAAATTGCTCCCAAGGATGAACCAGACTTGTGGAGGTCTACAATTGTTTCTGAGGTCTTGGCTGATTTATTTAGATTTTCCCATGATGTCAAATCAAATGTATTTGTCACATACACATGGTTAGCAGATGTTAATGCGAGTGTAGCGAAATGCTTGTGCTTCTAGTTCCGACAATGCAGTAATAACCAACGAGTAATCTAGCCTAACAATTCCAAAACTACTACCTTATACACACAAGTGTAAAGGGATAAAGAATATGTACATAAAGATATATGAATGAGTGATGGTACAGAACGGCATAGGCAAGATGCAGTAGATGGTATCGAGTACAGTATATACATATGAGATGAGTAATGTAGGATATGTAAACAAAGTGGCATAGTTTAAAGTGGCTAGTGATGTATTACATAAAGATGCAGTAGATGATATAGAGTACAGTATATACATATACATATGAGATGAGTAATGTAGGGTATGTAAACATTATATTAAGTAGCATTGTTTAAAGTGGCTGGTGATATATTTTACATCAATTTCCATCAATTCTCATTATTAAAGTGGCTGGAGTTGAGTCAGTGTGTTGGCAGCAGCCACTCAATGTTAGTGGTGGCTGTTTAACAGTCTGATGGCCTTGAGATAGAAGCTGTTTTTCAGTCTCTCGGTCCCTGCTTTAATGCACCTGTACTGACCTCGCCTTCTGGATGATAGCGGGGTGAACAGGCAGTGGCTCGGGTGGTTTTTATCCTTGATGATCTTTATGGCCTTCCTGTGACATCGGGTGGTGTAGGTGTCCTGGAGGGCAGGTAGTTTGCCCCCGGTGATGCGTTGTGCAGACCTCACTACCCTCTGGAGAGCCTTACGTTTGTGGGCGGAGCAGTTGCCGTACCAGGCGGTGATACAGCCCGACAGGATGCTCTCGATTGTGCATCTGTAGAAGTTTGTGAGTGCTTTTGGTGACAAGCCGAATTTCTTCAGCCTCCTGAGGTTGAAGAGGCGCTACTGCGCATTCTTCACGATGCTGTCTGTGTGGGTGGACCAATTCAGTTTGTCCGTGATGTGTACGCCGAGGAACTTAAAACTTACTACCCTCTCCACTACTGTCCCATCGATGTGGATAGGGCTGTGCTCCTTCTGCTGTATCCTGAAGTCCACAATCATCTCCTTTGTTTTGTTGACTTGGAGGTTATTTTCCTGACACCACACTCCGAGTGCCCTCACCTCCTCCCTGTAGGCTGTCTCGTCGTTGTTGATAATCAAGCCCACTACTGTTGTGTCGTCTGCAAACTTGATGATTGAGTTGGATGTGTGCATGGCCACACAGTCATGGGTGAACAGGGAATACAGGAGGGGGTTGAGCACGCACCCTTATGGGGCCCCAGTGTTGAGGATCAGCAAAGTGGAGATGTTGTTTCCTACCTTCACCACCTGGGGGCGGCCCATCAGGAAGTCCAGGACCCAATTGCACAGGCCGGGTTGAGACCCAGGGCCTCAAGCTTAATGATGAGCTTGGAGGGTACTATGGTATTGAATGCTGAGCTGTAGTCAATGAACAGCATTCTTACATAGGTATTTCTCTTGTCCAGATGGGATAGGGCAGTGTGCAGTGTGATGGCGATTGCATCGTCTATGGACCGATTGGGGTGGTAAGCAAATTGAAGTGGGTCTAGGGTGATAGGTAAAGTGGGGGTGATATGATCCTTGACTAGTCTCTCAAAGCACTTCATGATGACAGAAGTGAGTGCTATGGGGCGATAGTCATTTAGTTCAGTTACCTTTTCCTTTTTGGAACAATGTTGGCCATCTTAAAGCATGTGGGGACAGCAGACTGGGATAGGGAGAGATTGAATATGTCCGTAAACACACCAGCCAGCTGGTCTGCGCATGCTCTGAGGGTGCGGCTAGGCCGTCTGGGCCGGCATCCTAGCAAGGGTTAACACTTTTAAATGTCTTACTCATGTCGGCCACGGAGAAGGAGTCCACAGTCCTTGGTAGCGGGCCGCATCGGTGGCACTGTATTTTCCTCAAAGCGGGCAAAGAAGGTGTTCAGTTTATCTGGAAGCAAGACGTCGGTGTCTGTGACGTGGCTGGTTTTCCTTTTGTAGGTCACAATTGTCTGTAGACCCTGCCACATACATCTCGTGTCTGAGCCATTGAATTGCAACTCCACTTTGTCTCTATATTGAAATTTCCCTTGTTTGATTGCCTTGCTGAGGGAATAACTACACTGTTTGTATTCGGGCATATTCCCAGTCACCTTTCCATGGTTAAATGCTGTTGTTCATGCTTTCAGATTTGTGCGAATGCCGCCATCTATCCACAGCTTCCTCTTCAATCCAAGATGGCGTAGCAGTCAGACGTCTTTGTCCTGTCGTGTCCCTTGTATATATCGTTTTACATCTTTTTCGTCGCATATCCTTTAAAATATTTTGCTGAACCTCATCATCTAAATACTCTCATGCAATCCGCCTCACCCAATGTGGCGTGGATCTGCTTTTTTTTCCTAAAGTATTTATATTTACTTCGGATCTGGAATCCCTCAACTGAAGCTAGCCAGCAAACTACAAGCTATCAGTCAGCAAACCATTGCCAGCGGTCATCAGCTAACCTTCAGCTCGGAAAGCTCTCGTCAGTTCGAACAACGTGACTCTAAACAGAGCATAACGGACCTGTTATTTTTATCCCCGGATTCCTACCGCAAACTGAACATTTTCATCTGGATCTTCACAACTAGCTAACCGCAATCCCGGATGACTACTCCTTGCTAGCGTTTCCATCCCAGAGCAAGCACCAATTAGCTTGAAGCTAGCCCGGCCAGGGCTCCTGTGCTACCACCGAAGTATACTCCTGGGCTACCACCGAAGTATACTCTTGGGTTACAATATCCGGACCCCTTCTACAGCCGGTACGGGGCACGGAACCCCACAGATCCCCTAGGACTGGAATACCTACATAATCTGCCTGAGGACTCCCAACAGGCCCCTCAGGCGCGACGCCCGCTGAAGGCCCATTATGCTAACCAGCTAGGCCTGCTAGCTACCTAGAGCTACTTGGAACCCTACTAATTCCACGACTGGTCTATCGACGTCACCGCACGAAGAGGCAAAAACAGACTTACCCCCATCGCGACGTCCCCCAAAGGCTAACTTTCTAGCCCCTGCTATCTGCTTGCTTGCTAACCCGGTCGGCTAACTGCTAGCTTGCCTGCCCGGTCTGCTAACTGCTAGCCCTTGCTAACTGCTTGCTTGCTAACCCGGTCTGCTAACTACTAGCCCCTGCTAACTGCTAGCTTGCCCCGGTCTACTAACTGCTAGTTTCCGCCCCGGCCTGCTAACTGCTAGCTTACCTGCCCGGTCTGTAACTGCTAGTCCATGCTAACTGCTTGCTTGCTAACCCGGCCTGCTAACTGCTAGCTTGCCCCGGTCTACTAGCTGCTAGCTTGTTTAGCCCCAGCCTACTAACTGTTAGCTTGTTACCATCGGCCTGCTAACTGTCTGAATCGCTGTGTCCCCAGCCAGCCCAACCACTCACTGGACCCATATGTTCACTTGGCTACGCATGCCTCTCTCTAATATCAATATGCCTTGTCCATTACTGTCCTGGTTAGTGATTACTGTCTTATTTCACTGTAGAGCCTCTAGCCCTGCTCAATATGCCTTAACCAACCATGTTGTTCCACCTCCTACATATGTGATGACATCACCTGGTTTAAACATCTCTAGAGACTATATCTCTCTCCATTACTCAATGCCTAGGTTTACCTCCAATGTACTCGCATCCTACCTTACCTTTGTCTGTACACTATGCCTTGAATCTATGCTATCGTGCCCAGAAACCTGCTCCTTTTACTCTCTGTTCTGAACGTGCTAGACGGCCAGTTCGTATAGTCTTTAGCCGTACCCTTATCCTACTTCTCCTCTATTCCCCTGGTGATGTGGAGGTTAATCCAGGTCCCGCAGTGCCTAGCTCCACTCCCACCCCACAGGTGCTATCATTTGTTGACTTCTGTAAACGTAAAAGCCTTGGTTTCATTCATGTTAACATTAGAAGCCTACTCCCTAAGTTTGTTTTACTCACTGCTTTAGCACACTCTGCCAACCCAGATGTCTTAGCTGTGTCTGAATCCTGGCTTAGGAAAACCACCAAAAACCTTGAAATTGACATTCCTAACTATAACGTTTTCTGCCAAGATAGAACTGCCAAAGGGGGCGGTGTTGCAATCTACTGCAGAGATAGCCTGCAGAGTTCTGTATTACTATCTAAGTCTGTACCCAAACAATTTGAGCTTCTACTTCTAAAAATTCACCTCTCCAGAAACAAGTCTCTCACTGTTGCCACTTGCTATAGACCTCCATCTGCCCCCAGCTGTGCCCTCAATACCATATGTGAATTGATTGCTCCCCATCTATCTTCTGAGCTCGTGCTACTAGGTGACCTAAAGTGGAACATGCTTAACCTCTTAAGTCGACCCTCTACTTTTTTGAACATTCTGTTAAAAATCGCGCAACATTTCAGCACCCTGCTACTCATGCCAGGAATATAGTATATGCATTTGCTTAGTCTGTGTGGATAGAAAACACTCAGACGTTTATAAAACTGGTTAAATCACTGCTGTGGCTTTACCAGAACGGCATTTACATCGAAAAGCACAGGAAAAACTGATCACTGAAAATGGGAAAATATATCCATGCGCTACTTGAACCCATTGATAAAGGTGAACCACAATTAATTGACTGAGGTTGCAGTACCTACAGCTTCCACACGGTGTCTAGAGTCTTGTCATTTCCCTTCGAGTTTTTTCTTGGTCAAACACATGCAGGGCACCGTATCTCCTATGGTCTAGGACCGGATATTTTCGTTGAGTTTCTAGCCGGACATTTTTCCAGACGGACAGCTAATGATCTTTACATCGCCTCCTGATGAATTTTATCGCTTATTAACGTTTACTAATACCTAAAGTTGCATTACAAACGTATTTCGAAGTGTTTTGTGAAAGTTTATCGTCGACTTTTTGAATTTAAAAAAATGACGTTACGTTTTGAAACGATGTTTTTTTCGTTTATCACACAGTCTACATATAACGATATCTAGGCTTTATATGGACCGATTTAATCGAAATAAAGACCCAAATAGTGTTTATGGGACATCTAGGAGTGCCAACAAAGAAGATGGTGAAAGGTAATGAATGTTTTCTATTTTATTGTGCGGTTTGTGTAACGCCGAAATGCTAATTATTTTGTTTACGTCCCCTGTGGGTCTTTTTGGGTGTTACATGCTATCAGATAATAGCTTCTCATTCTTTCGCCGAAAAGCATTTTAAAAATCGGACTTGTTGCCTGGATTCACAACGAGTGTAGCTTTAATTCGATACCCTGCATGTGTATTTTAATGAACTTTTGAGTTTTAACTAATACTATTAGCATTTAGCGTAGTGCATTTGCATTTCCAGAGCTCTAGTTGGGACGCAAGCGTCCCGAGTAGAAGCAACAGGTTAACACCCCGTGATATGCAACTTTTCAGGGAAGTTAGGAACAAATATATACAGGCAGTTAGAAAAGCTAAGGCAAGCTTTTTTCAAACAGACATTTTCAACCTGTAGTATTAACTCAAAAAAGTTCTGGGACACTGTAAAGTCCATGGAGAATAAGAGCACCTCATCCCAGCTGCCCACTGCTCTGAAGGCTAGGAAACACTGTCACCACCGATAAATCAACTATAATTGAGAATTTCAATAAGCATTTCTCTACGGCTGGCCATGCTTTCCACTTCGCTACCCCTACCCCGGTCAACTGCCCGGCACCCTCCACAGCAACCCGCCAAAGCCCCCACCATTTCTCCTTTACCCATATCCAGATAGCTGATGTTCTGAAAGAGCTGCAAAATCTGTACCCCTACAAATCAGCCGGGCTAGACAATCTGGACCCTCTCTTTCTAAAAATATGCAACCCCTATTACTAGCCTGTTCAACCTCTCTTTCGTATCGTCTGAAATTCCCAAAGATTGGAAAGCTGCTGCGGTCATCCCCCTCTTCAAAGGGGGTGACACTCTTTCTAAGGTCTTCGAAAGCCAAGTTAACAAACAGATTACTGACCATTTCGAATCCCACCATACCTTCTCCGCTATGCAATCAGGTTTCAGAGCTGGTCATGGATGCACCTCAGCCACGCTCAAGGTTCTAAACGACATCATAACCCCCATAGATAAGAGACATTACTGTGCAGCCGTATTCATCAACCTGGCCAAGGTATTCGACTCTGTCAATCACAACATTCTTATTGGCAGACTCGACAGCCTTGGTTTCTCAAATGATTGCCTCGCCTGGTTTACCAACTACTTCTCTGATAGAGTTCAGTGTGTTAAATCGGAGGGACTGTTGTCCGGTCCTCTGACAGTCTCTATGGGTGTGCCACAGGGTTCAATTCTCGGGCCGACTCTCTTTTCTATATACATCAATGATGTTGCTCTTGCTGCTGGTGATTCTCTGATCCACCTCTACGCAGACGACACCATTCTGTATACTTCTGGCTCTTCCTTGGACACTGTGTTAACTAACCTCCAGACGAGCTTCAATGCCATACAACTCTCCTTCCGTGGCCTCCAACTGCTCTTAAATGCAAATAAAACTAAATGCATGCTATTCAATCGATCACTGCCCGCACCTGCCCGCCCGTCCAGCATCACTACTCTGGACGGCTCTGACTTAGAATACGTGGACAACTACAAATATCTCGGTGTCTGGTTAGACTGTAAACTCTCCTTCCAGACTCACATTTAGCATCTCCAATCCAAATTTAAATCTAGAATCGGCTTCCTATATCACAACAAAGCATCCTTCACTCATGCTGCCAAACATACCCTCGTAAAACTGACCATCCCACCGATCCTCGACTTCGGTGATGTCATCTATAAAATAGCCTCCAACACTCTACTCAACAAACTGGATGCAGTCTATCACAATGCCATCTGTTTTGTCACCAAAGCCCCACACACTACCCACCTTTGCGACCTGTACATTCTCGTTGGTTGGCCCTTGCTTCATACTCGCCACTAAATCCACTGGCTACAGGTTATCTACAAGTCTCTGCTAGGTAAAGCCCCGCCTTATCTCAGCTCACTGGTCACCATAGCAGCACCCACTCGTAGCACGCGCTCCAGCAGATATATCTCACTGGTCACCCCCAAAGCCAATTCCTCCTTTGGTCGTCTTTCCTTCCAGTTCTCTGCTGCCCATGACTGGAACGAATTGCAAAAATCTCTGAAGCTGGAGACTCACATCTCCCTCACTAGCTTTAAGCACCAGCTGTCAGAGCAGCTTACAGATCACTACACCTGTACATAGATTCGCTGTTTACAGATGGGCTATCTACCTACCTCATCCCCATACTGGTATTTATTTATTTTGCTCCTTTGCACCCCAGTATCTCTACCTGCACATTCATCTTCTGCCAATCTACCATTCCAGTCTTTAATTGCTATATTGTAATTACTTCGCCACCATGGCCTATTTATTTCCTTAACTTACCTCATTTGCACTCACTGTATATAGACTTTTTGTTTTCTTTTGTTCTACTGTATTATTGACTGTATGTTTTGTTTATTCCATGTGTAACTCTGTGTTGTTGTATGTGTCGAATTGCTACGCTTTATCTTGGCCAGGTCGCAGTTGCAAATGAGAACTTGTTCTCAACTAGCCTACCTGGTTAAATAAAGGTGAAATAAAAAAAATAAAGAAATTAGGGTAGGTTTTAATAGCCACAGTAGGTACAACATCTCCAATACACTTCCTTGTAAATTCACTCACAGAATCAGTGTATATTATACCAGTAATGGGGTAACCTTAAAATTACTGCTACTACTACTACTACCACTATTACTACTATTACCACTACAACTACTAATACTACTATTACTATTACCACTACATCTACTGCTACCACCACTTACTAATACTATTATTACCAGAACTTCTACTACTACTAATACCACTACAACTACTACCACTACCATTACTGCTACCACTACTACTACCACTACCACTATCACTACTACTATTACCACTACCACTACCACCATTACTACTAGGCTGGGTTTCTGTACAGCACTTTGAGATATCAGCTGATGTAAGAAGGGCTTTATAAATATGTTTGATTTGATACTACTACTACTGCTATCACTACCCCTACTACCATTACCACTACCATTATTACTACTACTACTACTACCACCACCACCATTACTACTACCATTTCTACTACTACCATTTCTACTACTACCACCACTACTACTACCATTAGGATTTCCACCACCATTACTACTACCACTACCATTTCTACTACTACCACCACTACTACTACCACTAGCATTACTACTACCATTACTACTACCACTAGGATTTCCACTACCATTACTACTACCACCCCTACCACCACCATTACTACTACCACTACCATGTCACTTACTACTACCACCACTACCAGTACTACTACCACTACCACTACCATTACTATTACCACTACTGTTACTACCACTACTACTACTACCACCACCAACACTACTACTACTACTACTACCACTACTATTACCATTTCTACCACCACTACCTCTACTACCATTACTACTACCATACTACCATCACCATTACTACTACTACCACCACTACCACTCCTTCCAGTCTTCTCATCCTTCTGTGCCAGTAAGGTAGGGGGGACTGAGTGAAGGGTATTCTTTGCGTAATGGAACATTATAGTGGGTTGGTTGTGATGTGATGTGGCTGATGCCATTACTATTCTCTGCTCTCTCAAACATGGTAAACAAGGTGCTACTATTACCTTGT
>NC_088415.1:82348547-82418547 GCF_034236695.1 Oncorhynchus nerka
TCATGGCTTTGTGATGGCCACTCCAATACCTTGACTTTGTTGTCCTTAAGCCATTTTGCCACAACTTTGGAAGTATGCTTGGGGTCATTGTCCATTTGCAAGAACCATTTGCGACCAAGCTTTAACTTCCTGACTGATGTCTTGAGATGTTGCTTCAATATATCCACATAATTTTCCACCCTCATGATGCCATCTATTTTGTGAAGTTCCCCAGTCCCTCCTGCAGCAAAGCACCCTCACAACATGATGCTGCCACCCCCGTGCTTCACAGTTGGGATGGTGTTCTTCGGCTTGCAAGCCTCTCCCTTTTTCCTCCAAACATAATGATGGTCATTATGGCCAAAGAGTTCTATTTTTGTTTCATCAGACCAGAGGACATTTCTCCAAAAAGTACGATCTTTGTCCCCATGTGCAGTTGCAAACCGTTGTCTGGCTTTTTTTATGGCGGTTTTGGAGCAGTGGCTTCTTCCTTGCTGAGCCGATATAAGAATGGTTTAGTACTGTGGGTATAGATACTTTTGTACCTGTTTCCTCCAGCATCTTCACAAGGTCCTTTGCTATTGTTCTTGGATTGATGTGCACTTTTCGCACCAAAGTACGTTAATCTCTAGGAGACAGAACTTGTCTCCTTCCTGAGCGGTATGACGACTGCGTGGTCCCATGGTGTTTATACTTGTGTACTATTGTTTGTACAGATGAATGTGGTACCTTCAGGCATGTGGAAATTGCTCCCAATGATGAACCAGACTTGTGGAGGTCTACAAATTATTTTCTGAGGTCTTTGCTGATTTATTTTGATTTTCCCATGATCTCAAGCAAAGAGCCACTGAGTTTGAAGGTAGACCTTGAAATACATCCACAGGTACACCTCAAATTGACTCAAATGATATGTCTTTAAACAATTGTTGGAAAAATGACTTGTGTCATGCAAAGTAGATGTCCTAACCGACTTGCCAAAACTATGGTTTATTAACAAGAAATTTGCGGAGTCTTTGAAAAATGAGTTTTAATGACTCCAACCTAAGTGTATGTAAACTTTCGACTTCAGCTGTACACTCATCTAGTACCGGGTTGGACCCCTCTTTGCCTCCAGAACAACCTGAATTATTCGAGGCATTCTACAAGGTGTCCGAAACGTTCCACAGGATGTTGGTCCGTGCTGACGCGATGGTATCATGCAGTTGCTGCAGACTGGACGGTGGTCCATTAATGCTGCAAACAGCCCATTCCATCTCAACCCAAATATGCTCTATTGGGTTGAGGTCTGGGGACTGTGCAGGTCATTCAAGTTAAATGAACTCGCTGTCATGTCCCAGGCAATGGTTTTCCACTCCTCAATGGTCACATCCACTATATTCTCTATATATGGTCACATCCAGTATATTCTCTAAATATGGTCACATCCAGTATATTCTCTATATATGGCCATATCCAGTATATTCTCTAAATATGGTCACATCCAGTATATTCTCTATATATGGCCATGTCCAGTATATTCTCTATATATGTCCATATCCAGTATATTCTCTATATATGGCCATGTCCAGTATATTCTCTATATATGTCCATATCCAGTATATTCTCTATATATGGACATATCCAGTATATTCTCTATATATGGCCATGTCCAGTATATTCTCTATATATGGCCATATCCAGTATATTCTCTATATATGGCCATATCCAGTATATTCTCTATATATGGCCATATCCAGTATATTCTCTATATATGGCCATATCCAGTATATTCTATATATGGCCATATATATGGCCATATCCAGTATATTCTCTATATATGGCCATATCCAGTATATTCTCTATATATGTCCATATCCAGTATATTCGCTATATATGGCCATATCCAGTATATTCTCTATATATGGCCATATCCAGTATATTCTCTAAATATGGTCACATCCAGTATATTCTCTATATATGGCCATGTCCAGTATATTCTCTATATATGTCCATATCCAGTATATTCTCTATATATGTCCATATCCAGTATATTCTCTATATATGGCCATGTCCAGTATATTCTCTATATATGTCCATATCCAGTATATTCTCTATATATGGCCATATCCAGTATATTCTCTATATATGGCCATATCCAGTATATTCTCTATATATGGCCATATCCAGTATATTCTATATATGGCCATATCCAGTATATTTTTATATATGGCCATATCCAGTATATTCTCTATATATGGCCATATCCAGTATATTCTCTATATATGGCCATATCCAGTATATTCTCTATATATGTCCATATCCAGTATATTCGCTATATATGGCCATATCCAGTATATTCTCTATATATGGCCACATCCAGTATATTCTCTATATATGGCCACATCCAGTATATTCTCTATATATGGCCATATCCAGTATATTCTCTATATATGTCCATATCCAGTATATTCCCTATATATGGCCATATCCAGTATATTCTCTATATATGGCCATATCCAGTAGATTCTCCACTATATTCTCTATATATGGCCATATCCAGTAGATTCTCCACTATATTCTCTATATATGGCCATATCCAGTATATTCGCTATATATGGCCATATCCAGTATATTCTCTATATATGGCCATATCCAGTATATTCTCTATATATGGCCATATCCAGTATATTCTCTATATATGGCCATATCCAGTATATTCTCTATATATGGCCATATCCAGTATATTCTCCAGTATATTCTCTATATATGGCCATGTCCAGTATATTCTCTATATATGGCCATATCCAGTATATTCTCTATATATGGTCACATCCAGTATATTCTCTATATATGTCCATATCCAATATATTCTCTATATATGGCCATATCCAGTATATTCTCTATATATGTCCATATCCAGTATATTCTCTATATATGGCCATATCCAGTATATTCTCTATATATGGTCACATCCAGTATATTCTCTATATATGGTCACATCCAGTATATTCTCTATATATGGCCATATCCAGTATATTCTCTATATATGGCCATATCCAGTATATTCTCTATATATGGCCATATCCAGTATATTCTCTATATATGGTCATATCCAGTATATTCTCTATATATGGCCATATATTCCAGTATATTCTATATATGGTCATATCCAGTATATTCTCTATATATGGCCATATCCAGTATATTCTATATATGGCCATATCCAGTATATTCTCTATATATGGCCATATCCAGTATATTCTCTATATATGGCCATATCCAGTATATTCTCTATATATGGCCATATCCAGTATATTCTCTATATATGTCCATATCCAGTATATTCTCTATAT
This sequence comes from Oncorhynchus nerka, assembly GCF_034236695.1. Taxonomy (NCBI): domain Eukaryota; kingdom Metazoa; phylum Chordata; class Actinopteri; order Salmoniformes; family Salmonidae; genus Oncorhynchus; species Oncorhynchus nerka. The sequence continues at coordinate 82,351,859 of NC_088415.1, forward strand.
ATGGCCATATCCAGTATATTCTCCATATATATGGCCATATCCAGTATATTCTCTATATATGGTCACATCCAGTATATTCTCTATATATGGCCATATCCAGTATATTCTCTATATATGGCCATATCCAGTATATTCTCTATATATGGCCATATCCAGTATATTCTCTATATATGTCCATATCCAGTATATTCTCTATATATGGCCATATCCAGTATATTCTCTATATATGGTCACATCCAGTATATTCTCTATATATGGCCATATCCAGTATATTGTCTATATATGGCCATATCCAGTATATTCTCTATATATGTCCATTTCCAGTATATTCCCTATATATGTCCATATCCAGTATATTCTCTATATATGGCCATATCCAGTATATTCCCTATATATGGTCATATCCAGTATATTCTATTTATATGGCCATATCCAGTATATTCTCTATATATGGCCATATCCAGTATATTCTCTATATATGGCAATATCCAGTATATTCTCTATATATATCCATATCCAGTATATTCTCTATATATGGCCATATCCAGTATATTCTCTATATATGGACATATCCAGTATATTCTCTATATATGGCCATATCCAGTATATTCTCTATATATGGTCACATCCAGTATATTCTCTATATATGTCCATATCCAGTATATTCTCTATATATGGCCATATCCAGTATATTCTCTATATATGGTCACATCCAGTATATTCTCTATATATGGCCATATCCAGTATATTCTCTATATATGGCCATGTCCAGTATATTCTCTATATATGTCCATTTCCAGTATATTCCCTATATATGTCCATATCCAGTATATTCTCTATATATGGCCATATCCAGTATATTCCCTATATATGGCCATATCCAGTATATTCTCTATATATGGTCACATCCAGTATATTCTCTATATATGGTCACATCCAGTATATTCTCTATATATGGCCATATCCAGTATATTCTCTATATATGGCCATATCCAGTATATTCTCTATATATGGCCATATCCAGTATATTCTCTATATATGGTCACATCCAGTATATTCTCTATATATGTCCATATCCAGTATATTCTCTATATATGGCCATATCCAGTATATTCTCTATATATGGTCACATCCAGTATATTCTCTATATATGGCCATATCCAGTAGATTCTCTATATATCGCCATATCCAGTATATTCTCTATATATGGCCATATCCAGTATATTCCCTATATATGTCCATATCCAGTATATTCTCTATATATGGCCATATCCAGTATATTCTCTATATATGTCCATATCCAGTATATTCTCTATATATGGCCATATCCAGTATATTCTCTATATATGGTCACATCCAGTATATTCTCTATATATGGTCACATCCAGTATATTCTCTATATATGGCCATATCCAGTATATTCTCTATATATGGCCATATCCAGTATATTCTCTATATATGGCCATATCCAGTATATTCTCTATATATGGTCACATCCAGTATATTCTCTATATATGTCCATATCCAGTATATTCTCTATATATGGCCATATCCAGTATATTCTCTATATATGGTCACATCCAGTATATTCTCTATATATGGCCATATCCAGTATATTCTCTATATATCGCCATATCCAGTATATTCTCTATATATGTCCATTTCCAGTATATTCCCTATATATGTCCATATCCAGTATATTCTCTATATATGGCCATATCCAGTATATTCCCTATATATGGTCATATCCAGTATATTCTATTTATATGGCCATATCCAGTATATTCTCTATATATGGCCACATCCAGTATCTTCTCCAGTATATTCTCTATATATGGCCATATCCAGTATATTCTCTATATATGTCCATATCCAGTATATTCGCTATATATGGCCACATCCAGTATATTCTCCAGTATATTCTCTATATATGGCCATATCCAGTATATTCTCTATATATGGCCATATCCAGTATATTCTCTATATATGTCCATATCCAGTATATTCTCTATATATGGCCATATCCAGTATATTCTCTATATATGGCCATATCCAGTATATTCTCTATATATGGCCATATCCAGTATATTCTCTATATATGTCCATATCCAGTATATTCTCTATATATGGCCACATCCAGTATATTCTCCACTATATTCTCTATATATGGCCATATCCAGTATATTCTCTATATATGGCCATATCCAGTATATTCTCTATATATGGCCATATCCAGTATATTCCCTATATATGGACATATCCAGTATATTCTCTATATATGGCCATATCCAGTATATTCTCTATATATGGCCATATCCAGTATATTCTCTATATATGGCCATGTCCAGTATATTCTCTATATATGGCCATATCCAGTATATTCTCTATATATGTCCATATCCAGTATATTCTCTATATATGGCCATATCCAGTATATTCTTATTCTATATATGGCCATATCCAGTATATTGTCTATATATGTCATATCCAGTATATTCTCTATATATGGCCATATCCAGTATATTCTCTATATATGGCCATATCCAGTATATTCTCTATATATGGCCATATCCAGTATATTCCCTATATATGGCCATATCCAGTATATTCTCTATATATGGCCATATCCAGTATATACTCTATATATGGCCATATCCAGTATATTCTATATATATGTCCATATCCAGTATATTCGCTATATATGGCCATATCCAGTATATTCTCTATATATGGCCATATCCAGTATATTCTCTATATATGGCCATATCCAGTATATTCTCTATATATGGCCATATCCAGTATATTCTCTATATATGGCCATATCCAGTATATTCTCCAGTATATTCTCTATATATGGCCATGTCCAGTATATTCTCTATATATGGCCATATCCAGTATATTCTCTATATGGTCACATCCAGTATATTCTCTATATATGGCCATATCCAGTATATTCTCTATATATGGCCATGTCCAGTATATTCTCTATATATGTCCATTTCCAGTATATTCCCTATATATGTCCATATCCAGTATATTCTCTATATATGGCCATATCCAGTATATTCCCTATATATGGTCATATCCAGTATATTCTATTTATATGGCCATATCCAGTATATTCTCTATATATGGCCATATCCAGTATATTCTCTATATATGGCAATATCCAGTATATTCTCTATATATATCCATATCCAGTATATTCTCTATATATGGCCATATCCAGTATATTCTCTATATATGGACATATCCAGTATATTCTCTATATATGGCCATATCCAGTATATTCTCTATATATGTCCATATCCAGTATATTCTCTATATATGGCCATATCCAATATATTCCCTATATATGGCCACATCCAGTATATTCTCCAGTATATTCTCTATATATGGCCATATCCAGTATATTCTCTATATATGTCCATATCCAGTATATTCTCTACATATGGCCACATCCAGTATATTCTCCACTATATTCTCTATATATGGCCATATCCAGTATATTCTCTATATATGGCCATATCCAGTATATTCTCTATATATGGCCATATCCAGTATATTCCCTATATATGGACATATCCAGTATATTCTCTATATATGGCCATATCCAGTATATTCTCTATATATGGCCATATCCAGTATATTCTCTATATATGGCCATGTCCAGTATATTCTCTATATATGGCCATATCCAGTATATTCTCTATATATGTCCATATCCAGTATATTCTCTATATATGGCCATATCCAGTATATTCTCTATATATGGCCATATCCAGTATATTGTCTATATATGTCCATATCCAGTATATTCGCTATATATGGCCATATCCAGTATATTCTCTATATATGGCCATATCCAGTATATTCTCTATATATGGCCATATCCAGTATATTCTCTATATATGGCCATATCCAGTATATTCCCTATATATGGCCATATCCAGTATATTCGCTATATATGGCCATATCCAATATATACTCTATATATGGCCATATCCAGTATATTCTATATATATGTCCATATCCAGTATATTCGCTATATATGGCCATATCCAGTATATTCTCTATATATGGCCATATCCAGTATATTCTCTATATATGGCCATATCCAGTATATTCTCTATATATGGCCATATCCAGTATATTCTCTATATATGGCCATATCCAGTATATTCTCCAGTATATTCTCTATATATGGCCATGTCCAGTATATTCTCTATATATGGCCATATCCAGTATATTCTCTATATATGGTCACATCCAGTATATTCTCTATATATGGCCATATCCAGTATATTCTCTATATATGGCCATGTCCAGTATATTCTCTATATATGTCCATTTCCAGTATATTCCTATATATGTCCATATCCAGTATATTCTCTATATATGGCCATATCCAGTATATTCCCTATATATGGTCATATCCAGTATATTCTATTTATATGGCCATATCCAGTATATTCTCTATATATGGCCATATCCAGTATATTCTCTATATATGGCAATATCCAGTATATTCTCTATATATATCCATATCCAGTATATTCTCTATATATGGCCATATCCAGTATATTCTCTATATATGGACATATCCAGTATATTCTCTATATATGGCCATATCCAGTATATTCTCTATATATGGCCATATCCAGTATATTCTCTATATATGGCCATATCCAGTATATTCTCTATATATGTCCATATCCAGTATATTCTCTATATATGGCCACATCCAGTATATTCTCTATATATATATGGCCATATCCAGTATATTCTCTATATATGGCCATATCCAGTATATTCTCTATATATATCCAGTATATTCCATATCCAGTATATTCTCTATATATGGCCATATCCAGTATATTCTCTATATATGGCCATATCCAGTATATTCTCTATATATGGCCATATCCAGTATATTTCCAGTATATTCTCTATATATGGCCATATCCAGTATATTCTATATATGTCCATATCCAGTATATTCTCTATATATGGCCATATCCAGTATATTCTCTATATATGGCCATATCCAGTATATTGTCTATATATGTCCATATCCAGTATATTCGCTATATATGGCCATATCCAGTATATTCTCTATATATGGCCATATCCAGTATATTCTCTATATATGGCCATATCCAGTATATTCTCTATATATGGCCATATCCAGTATATTCTCTATATATGGCCAGTATATTCCCTATATATGGCCATATCCAGTATATTCTCTATATATGGCCATATCCAGTATATTCTCTATATATGGCCATATCCAGTATATTCTCTATATATGTCCATATCCAGTATATTCTCTACATATGGCCACATCCAGTATATTCTCCACTATATTCTCGATATATGGCCATATCCAGTATATTCTCTATATATGGCCATATCCAGTATATTCTCTATATATGGCCATATATATATTCTCTATATATGGCCATATCCAGTATATTCTCTATATATGGCCATATCCAGTATATTCTCTATATATGGCCATATCCAGTATATTCTCTATATATGGCCATATCCAGTATATTCTCCACTATATTCTCGATATATGGCCATATCCAGTATATTCTCTATATATGGCCATATCCAGTATATTCTCTATATATGGCCATATCCAGTATATTCCCTATATATGGACATATCCAGTATATTCTCTATATATGGCCATATCCAGTATATTCTCTATATATGGCCATATCCAGTATATTCTCTATATATGGCCATATCCAGTATATTCTCTATATATGGCCATATCCAGTATATTCTCTATATATGGCCATATCCAGTATATTCTCTATATATGGCCATGTCCAGTATATTCTCTATATATGGCCATATCCAGTATATTCTCTATATATGTCCATATCCAGTATATTCTCTATATATGGCCATATCCAGTATATTCTCTATATATGGCCATATCCAGTATATTCTCTATATATGGCCATATCCAGTATATATATGGCCATATCCAGTATATTCGCTATATATGGCCATATCCAATATATACTCTATATATGGCCATATCCAGTATATTCTATATATATGTCCATATCCAGTATATTCGCTATATATGGCCATATCCAGTATATTCTCTATATATGGCCATATCCAGTATATTCTCTATATATGGCCATATCCAGTATATTCTCTATATATGGCCATATCCAGTATATTCTCTATATATGGCCATATCCAGTATATTCTCCAGTATATTCTCTATATATGGCCATGTCCAGTATATTCTCTATATATGGCCATATCCAGTATATTCTCTATATATGGTCACATCCAGTATATTCTCTATATATGGCCATATCCAGTATATTCTCTATATATGGCCATGTCCAGTATATTCTCTATATATGTCCATTTCCAGTATATTCCCTATATATGTCCATATCCAGTATATTCTCTATATATGGCCATATCCAGTATATTCCCTATATATGGTCATATCCAGTATATTCTATTTATATGGCCATATCCAGTATATTCTCTATATATGGCCATATCCAGTATATTCTCTATATATGGCAATATCCAGTATATTCTCTATATATATCCATATCCAGTATATTCTCTATATATGGCCATATCCAGTATATTCTCTATATATGTCCATATCCAGTATATTCTCTATATATGGCCATATCCAGTATATTCTCTATATATGGCCATATCCAGTATATTGTCTATATATGTCCATATCCAGTATATTCGCTATATATGGCCATATCCAGTATATTCTCTATATATGGCCATATCCAGTATATTCTCTATATATGGCCATATCCAGTATATTCTCTATATATGGCCATATCCAGTATATTCCCTATATATGGCCATATCCAGTATATTCGCTATATATGGCCATATCCAATATATACTCTATATATGGCCATATCCAGTATATTCTATATATATGTCCATATCCAGTATATTCGCTATATATGGCCATATCCAGTATATTCTCTATATATGGCCATATCCAGTATATGCTCTATATATGGCCATATCCAGTATATTCTCTATATATGGCCATATCCAGTATATTCTCTATATATGGCCATATCCAGTATATTCTCCAGTATATTCTCTATATATGGCCATGTCCAGTATATTCTCTATATATGGCCATATCCAGTATATTCTCTATATATGGTCACATCCAGTATATTCTCTATATATGGCCATATCCAGTATATTCTCTATATATGGCCATGTCCAGTATATTCTCTATATATGTCCATTTCCAGTATATTCCCTATATATGTCCATATCCAGTATATTCTCTATATATGGCCATATCCAGTATATTCCCTATATATGGTCATATCCAGTATATTCTATTTATATGGCCATATCCAGTATATTCTCTATATATGGCCATATCCAGTATATTCTCTATATATGGCAATATCCAGTATATTCTCTATATATATCCATATCCAGTATATTCTCTATATATGGCCATATCCAGTATATTCTCTATATATGGACATATCCAGTATATTCTCTATATATGGCCATATCCAGTATATTCTCTATATATGTCCATATCCAGTATATTCTCTATATATGGCCATATCCAATATATTCCCTATATATGGCCACATCCAGTATATTCTCCAGTATATTCTCTATATATGGCCATATCCAGTATATTCTCTATATATGGCCATATCCAGTATATTCTCTATATATGTCCATATCCAGTATATTCGCTATATATGGCCACATCCAGTATATTCTCCAGTATATTCTCTATATATGGCCATATCCAGTATATTCCCTATATATGGCCATATCCAGTATATTCTCTATATATGTCCATATCCAGTATATTCGCTATATATGTCCATATCCAGTATATTCTCTATATATGTCCATATCCAGTATATTCTCTATATATGGCCATATCCAGTATATTCTCTATATATGGCCATATCCAGTATATTCTCTATATATGTCCATATCCAGTATATTCGCTATATATGGCCACATCCAGTATATTCTCCAGTATATTCTCTATATATGGACATATCCAGTATATTCTCTATATATGGCCACATTGTCACGCCCTGATCTGTTTCACCCGTCCTTGTGCTTGTCTTCGCCCCCTCCAGGTGTCTCTCATCATCCCCGGTGTATATATCCCTGTGTTTTCTGTCTCTTTGTGCCAGTTCGTCTTGTTTGCCAAGTCAACCAGCGTTTATCTCCTAGCGCCGATTTTTCCCAGTCTCTGTTTTTCAAGGTCCTCCTGGTTTTGACCCTTGCCTTTCCTGACACCAAACCCGCCTGCCTAACGCCTTGTCCTGTTTGGACTCTGACCTGGTTTATGAACTCTAGCCTGTACCTGACCTGCCTTTTGCCTATCGCTTGTGTTATAATAAATATCGGAGCTCAACCATCTGCCTCCTGCGTCTGCATATGGGTCTCGCCTTGTGCCCTTATACACATCCAGTATATTCTCTATATATGGTCACATCCAGTATAATGTCCATGGGCTCTGGTCTGAGAGCTTTATCATTCAACAGCCCCTTTGATATCCTTGTCAGTCTTATCGTCTCCTTCCACCTCAGCAGGAGCCTTTAAAACATGAGCAGTCCATTCAATACCTGCCATTTAACCATCACCTCCTTGTGAAACTTTACCAGTTCAATGGCCCAACAGCGCTGTGGGAGAGTTCAGAGACAGAATGCAGCTGCTTAAAAAATAAATAAGGATCGCCCCTTTAAGTGCTGCGTTAAATCATTTACAAGTTTAAGGTCTAAAGTTGCCCCCCCCATCGTTAATGTACCGCCCCCTCATCCTCCTGCATGGGTGGGTGCTCTTTCTCTCTCGCTTGATCGCTCCGGCTACTATGAATAATTAAGACTCCATCGGTGGTTCTCTCTGTCAATTCAGTTCAATTGAAGGGCTTTATTGGCATGGGAAACACATGTCTACATTGCCAAAGCAAGTGAAATAGATAATAAACAAAAGTGAAATAACAATAGAAAAAAATATATAGTAAACATTACACTCCCAAAGGAATAAGAATAAAAAGAAAAGAATAAAGACATTTCAAATGTCATATTATGTGCAAATAGTTAAAGTACAAAAGGGAAAATAAATACATATGGGTTGTATTTACAATGGTGTTTGTTCTTCACTGTTTGCCCTTTTCTTGTGGCAACAAGTCACACATCTTACTGCTGTGATTGCACACTGTGGTATTTCACCCAATAGATATGAGTTTATCAGAATAGGGTTTGTTTTCAAATTCTGTATCTGTGTAATCTGTGGGAAGTATGTCTGCTGCCAACACACTGACTCAACTCCAGCCACTTTAATCATGGAAATTGATGGGAAATGATGTAAAATATATCACTAGCCACTTTAAACAATGCTACCTAATATAATGTTTACATACCCTACATTATTCATCTCATATGTATACGTATATACTGTATATCATCTACTGCATCCTTATGTAATACATGTATCACTAGCCACTTTAACTATGCCACTTTGTTTACATACTCATCTCATATGTATATACTGCACTCAATACCATCTACTGTATCTTGCCTATGCCGCTCTGTACCATCACTCATTCATATATCTTTATGTACATATTCTTTATCCCCTTACACTTGTGTCTATAAGGTAGTAGTTTTGGAATTGTTAGCTAGATTACTTGTTGGTTATTACTGCATTGTCGGAACTAGAAGCACAAGCATTTCGCTACACCCGCACTAACATCTGCTAACCATGTGTATGTGACAAATAAAATTGGATTTGATTTGATTTTCTAATACATTTGGCAGGAGGGTTGGAAGTGCATGTCAGTTTCCAACCCCTTTAGTGGGCAGTGAGCACATAGCCTGTCTACTTTTGAGATCCAGGTCTGCCTACGGCGGCGTTTCTCAATAGCAAGGCTATGCTCACTGAGTCTGTACATAGTCAAAGCTTCCCTTAAATTTGGGTCAGTCACAGTGGTCAGTTATTCTGCCACTGTGTACTCTCTGTTAAGGACCAAATTGCATTCTAGTTTGCTCTGTAATTCTCTTTTTGTTATCTCATGATATGGTTGGGTCTAATTGTGTTGCTGTCCTTTATTTCTTTTGATTTAACCTGTATTTAAGTAGGCAACTCGGTTAAGAACAAATTCTTATTTACAATGACGGCCTACCAAAAGGCAAAAGGCCTCCTGCGGGGACGGGGGCCTGGGATTAAAAATAAAAAAAATCAATAAAATATAGATATAGGACAAAACACACATCACGACAAGAGACAACACAACACTACATAAAGAGAGACCTAAGATAACAGCATAGCATGGTAGCAACACAACATGACAACATGGTAGCAACACAACATGGTAGCAGCACAAAACATGGTACAAACATTATTGGGCACAGACAACAGTACAAAGGGCAAGAAGGTAGAGACAACAATGCATCACACAAAGCAGCCATAACTGTCAGTAAGAGTGTCCATGACTGAGTCTTTGAATGAAGAGATTGAGATAAAACTGTCCAGTTTGAGTGTTTGTTGCAGCTTGTTCCAGTCGCTAGCTGCAGCGAACTGAAAAGACAAGCGACCCAGGGATGTGTGTGCTTTGGGGACCTTTAACAGAATGTGACTGGCAGAACGGGTGTTGTATGTGGAGGATCAGGGCTGCAGTAGATATCTCAGATAGGGGGGAGTGAGGGTTCTATAAATAAGCATCAACCAGTGGGTCTTGCGACGGGTATACAGAGATGACCAGTTTACAGAGGAGTATAGAGTGCAGTGATGTGTTCTATAAGGAGCATTGGTGGCAAATCTGATTGCCGAATGGTAAAGAACATCTAGCCGCTCGGGAGCACCCTTACCTGCCGATCTATAAATGATGTCTCCGTAATCTAGCATGGGTAGGAATCAGGGTTAGTTTGGCAGCTGGGGTGAAAGAGGAGCGATTATTATAGAGGAAACCAAGTCCAGATTTAACTTTAGCCTGCAGCTTTGATATGTGCTGAGAGAAGGACAGTGTACCGTCTAGCCATACTCCCAAGTACTTGTATGAGGTGACTACCTCAAGCTCTAAACCCTCAGAGGTAGTTATCACACCAGTGTGGAGGGGCATTCTTCTTACCAAACCACATGACCTTTGTTTTGGAAGTGTTCAGAAGAAGGTTAAGGGTAGAGAAAGCTTGTTGGACACTAAGAAATCTTTGTTGTAGAGCATTTAACACAAATCCAGGGAGCGGCCAGCTGAGTATAAGACTGTATCATCTGCATATAAATGGATGAGAGCACCTCCTACTGCCTGAGCTATGTCCTGGGGCTCTGTGTGGATCTGTTTGTGTTTGTGAACAGAACCCCAGGACCAGCTTGCTTAGGGGACTCTTCTCCAGGTTCATCTCTCTGTAGGTGATGGCTTTGTAGTGGAATGTTTGGGAATCGCTTCTTTTTAGGTGGTTGTAGAATTTAACGTCTCTTTTCTGGATTTGGATAATTAGCGGGTATCGGCCTAATTCTGCTCTGCATGCATTATTTGGTGTTTTACGTTGTACACAGAGGATATTTTTACAGAATTCTGCATCCCGAGTCTCAATTTGTTTGTCCCATTTTTGAATTCCTGGTTGGTGTGTAGACACAAGACCTCACAACCATAAAGGGCAATGGGTTCTATAACTGATTTATGTCTTTTTAGCCAGATCCTAATTGGTATGTCGAATTTTATGTTCCTTTTGATGGCATAGAAGGCCCTTCTTTCCTTGTCTCTCAGCTCGTTCACAGCTTTATGGAAGTTATCTGTGGCGCTGATGTTCAAGCCGAGGTATGTATAGTTTTTTTGTGTGCTCTAGGGCAACGGTGTCTAGATGGAATTTGTATTTGTGGTTCTGGCAACTGGACCTTTTTTGGAACACCATTATTTTTGTCTTACTGAGATTTACTGTCAGGGCCCAGATCTGACAGTATCTGTGTGGAAGATCTAGATGCTGCTGTAGGCCCTTCTTTGTTGGGGACAGACAGCAGTAGACATTTAACTTCAGATTCTAGTAGGGTGAGGCTGGGTGCTGCAGACTATTCTAGTGCCCTCGCCAATTCGTTGATATACAGTTGAAGTGGGAAGTTTACATCCACTTAGGTTGAAGTCATTAAAACTCGTTTTTCCACCACTCCACAAATGTATTTTTTTTGTGTTTAAAAAAAAAAAAAATTGCCAATTTTTCTCCCCAATTTCGTGGTATCCAAATGTTATAGTAGCTACTCGGGAGGTTGAAAGTCATGCGTCCTCTGATACACAACCCAACCAGCCGTACTGCTTCTTAACACAGTGCGCATCCAACCCGGAAGCCAGCCGCAAAAATGTGTCGGAGGGTACACCGTGCAACCTTGGTTAGCGCTCACTGCGCCCGGCCTGTCACAGGAGTCGCTGGTGCGCAATGAGACAAGGACATCACCTACCGACCAAGCCCTCCCTAACGACACTAGGCCAATTGTGCGTCGCCCCATGGACCTCCCGGTCGCGGCCGGTTACGACAGAGCCTGGGCACGAACCCAGGGACTCTGCTGGCGCTGGAGTACAGCGCCCTTAACCACTGCGCCACCCGGGAGGCCCTCACAAATTTCTTGTTAACAAACTATAGTTTTGGCAAGTCAGTCAGGACATCTACTTTGTGGATGACACAAGTAATTTTTCCAACAATTGTTTACAGACAGATTATTTCACTTATAATTCACTGTATCACAATTCCAGTGGATCAGAAGTTTACATACACTAAGTTGACTGTGCCTTTAAACAGCTTGGAAAATTCCAGAAAATTATGTCATGGCTTTAGAAGCTTCTGATAGGCTAATTGACATCATTTGAGTCAATTGGAGGTGTACCTGTGGATGTATTTCAAGGCCTACCTTCAAGCCTACCTTCAAGCATTTTGCTACACTCACATTAACATCTGCCAACCATGTGTATGTGACAAATACAATTTGATTTGATTTGAACTCAGTGCCTCTGCTTGACATCATGGGAAAATCAAAAGAAATCAGCCAAGACCTCAGAAAAAACATTGTAGATCTCCACAAGTCTGGTTCATCCTTGGGAGCAATTTCCAAATGCCTGAATGTACCACTTTCATCTGTACAGACAATAGTACGCAAGTATAAACACCATGGGACCACGCAGTTGTCATACCGCTCAGGAAGGAGATGCATTCTGTCTCCTAGAGGTGAACATACTTTGGTGCGAAAAGTGCACATCAATCCAAGAACAACAGCAAAGGACATTGTGAAGATGCTGGAGGAAACCGGTACAAAAGTATCTATATCCACAGTAAAAGGAGTCCTATAACGACATAACTTGAAAGGCCGCTCAGCAAGGAAGAAGCCACTGCTCCAAAACTGCCCTTAAAAAAGCCAGACTACGGTTTGAAACTGCACATGGGGACAAAGATTGTACTTTTTGGAGAAATGTCCTCTGGTCTGCTGAAACAAAAATAGAACTGTTTGGCCATAATGACCATCATTATGTTTGGAGGAAAAAGAGGGAGGCTTGCAAGCTGAAGAACACCATCCCAACCATGAACCATGGGGGTGGCAGCATCATGTTGTGGGGGTGCTTTGCCGCAGGAGGGACTGGTGCACTTCACAAAATTGATGGCATCACGAGGGTGGAAAATTATGTGGATATATTGAAGCAACATCTCAAGACATCAGTCAGGAAGTTAAAGCTTGGTCGCAAATGGGTCTTCCAAATGGACAATGACCCCAAGCATACTTCCAAATGACCCCAAGGCCTGTAAACCTGACTCAGTTACACCAGCTCTGTCAGGAGGAATGGGCCAAAATTCACCCAACTTATTGTGGGAAGCTTGTGGAAGGCTACCCGAAACGTTTGACCCAAGTTAAACAATGTAAAGGCAATGCTACCAAATACTAATTGAGTGTATGTAAACTTCTGACCCACTGGGAATGTGATAAAATAAATAAAAGCTGAAATAAATCATTCTTTCTACTATGATTCTGACATTTCACATTCTTAAAATAAAGTGGTGATCCTAACTGACCTAAGGCAGGGATTTTTTTACTAGGATTAGGTCAGTAATTGTGAACCGAGTTTAAATATATTTAGCTAAGGTGTATGTAAACTTCTGACTTCAACTGTACCATGGAGTCCCCTTGAAGCCTACCATTGACATTCCCAACGTGCGACAGAGCTGCAGGAGTTGTGACCCATTTTTGTTGGTTATGTTGTCAAGTTGTGCCTAAGGGGGCATATGGGGGAGTGTCTCGCTGTTCTGGGCGGGGTGTCTATTGATCTGTTGCTCCTGTGTGAGGTGTTGGGGCTGCAGTTGAGGGAAAATTCCTTTTGGGTTCGATTGAAGGTGGACACTGCTGCTTTGTATAGGTGGATCTGGTCGTAAAGGCTGTTCAAGTCCAGGGTGGAGTGGTAGGCCAGGTAAACATTTGAAGGGGGGGGGTGCTCAGAGGGGGTGGGATCCCCTGGGCTTGGGGTTCTTAATGTGTCTGTCCTGCTGTGATGTCGAGGCTATGGTTAGGGTCTGGGGTGGACTGGTCTGCTGGCTTCTCTGCAGGGGTGGCCAGCTCCCTAATGGTTGTTCTCTGTCACACGCCATCCCCCTCAACCTCTCCTCCAGCACTCTGATCCTCTCCTCTAGTGCTCAGTTCTTCTCCTGCTCCTGCTCTTTCTCCTGTTGATGTTGTCTCACCACAGTCCAGGGTGCTGGTTGAGGGGGTGTTGATGAGCTGGACTATTTTTTTGTGCTGACTGGAGTGTGTTCACCCACTGTTCCAGCTCCACTGGTCTTACCTCCAGCTGGGTGAATTTATCCTTCATTTCAATGAGGTAGTAGTACTCTGTGATGGGAGGTTGAATTTCCGCTTGGGGTTGCTCGTCTGTGGGGTTGTATAATGACGAGGTCTGGTCTGGCACGCTCGGGGTGGGGGTATCTTTCTCAAGAGAGAGCTTATCCTCTCTTTGATGATGTGAAAGTCCAGCTGAAACTTTCTGGGGTTGCCATTGTACCATTACTGTTCCAGACTTGTACAGGTTAACATTGGCTGACATTGACTCAGAGTCCTCATTGTCTAATATCCTAAGTTTCCACCCATCACTAACACCCAACCTCTTAACAGAGGGGTAGTGTGTTAATATGGCACTGTGCCATGCCAGGGGATGGTCTGTGTGTAAGATTAAGTTGCTTATGTTTCCATTTTTATAATAGTCAGCAAAAATGGTCTCTTGATTTTCCAAAAGGAGCATATTTTTTAAACTCTTTTCGCACCTTATCATTTTTTACATCCAGAGGGTACTGTGTTGTAATGACCTCTGAACAGCGGGAGGGCCCTTCAAAGGCTTCTGCATTTTGGTAGGGTAGGCTGTGAAACTCTCCTGCCATTGTTTGGCTCAAGGGCTTTGACACCTCTCACTTCACACCTCGGTGCTAATTGAAGTTGACCCTACCGGTTAAAAGGGTTTTTCTTTATTTTTACTATTTTCTACATTGTAGAATAATAGTGAAGACATCAAAACTATGAAATAACACATTTGGAATAATTTAGTAACACAAAAAATCTAAATATTTATTCTATTTGAGATTCTTCAAATAGCCACTCTTTGCCTTGATGACAGCTTTGCACACTCTTGGCATTCTCTCAACCAGTTTCATGAGGTAGTCACCTGGAATGCATTTCAATTAACAGGTGAGCCTTCTTAAATGGGAATTTGTTGAATTTCTTTCCTTCTTAATGCGTTTGAGCCAATCAGCTGTGTTGTGACAAGGTGTGTGTATGTAATATGGACAGAAGATAACCCTATTTGGTAAAAGACCAAGTCCATATTATGGCAAAAACAGCTCAAATAAGCAAAGAGAAATGACAGTCTATCATTACTTTACTTTACTTTTGTCAGTCAATACTGAAAATGTCAATAACTTTGAAAGTTTATTCAAGTTCAGTCACAAAAACCATAAAGAGCTATGATGAAACTGGCTAGCTGTGCCATCAGAGACTCTGGGTTTGAGCCCAGGCTCTGTCGGAGCCGGCCGCGACGTGGAGGTCCATGGGGCGACGCACCATTGGCCTAGCATCGTCCGGGTTAGGGAGGGTTTGGCCGGGAGGGATATCCTTGTCTCATCGCGCACTAGCGACTCCTGTGGCAGGCCGGGCGCAGTGCACGTTATCTAGGTCAGCAGGTGCACAGTGTTTCCTCCAACACATTGGTGTGGCTGGCTTCCGGGTTGGATGCGCGCTGTGTTAAGAAGCAGTGCGGCTTGGTTGGATTGTGTTTCAGAGAACGCATGGCTTACGACCTTCGTCTCTCCCGAGCCTGTACGGGATGAGACAAGATAGTAACTACTAACAATTGGATACCACGAAATTGGGGAGAAAAGAGGGTAAAATTCAATAATAAAATAAATAAATAAAAAGAGTTACCAGCCTCAGAAATTGCAGCCCAAATAATTGCTTCACGGTGTTCCAGTAAAAGACACATCTCAGCATCAACTGTTCAGAGGAGACTATGTGAATCAGGCCTTCATGGTCGAACTGCTGCAAAGAAACCACTAATAAAGGACACCAATAAGAAGAAGAGACTTGCTTGGGCCAAGAAACACAAGCAATGGACATTAGACCGGTGGAAATCTGTCCATTGGTCTGGAGTCAAAATTAGAGATTTTTGGTTCCAACCACTGTGTCTTTGTGAGACGTGGTGTGGATAAACGGATGATCTCGGCATGTTTATTTCCCACCGTAAAGCATGAAGGAGGAGGTGTTATGGTGTGGGGGTGCTTTGCTGGTGACTGTGATTTATTTAGAATTCAAGGCACACTTAACCAGCATGGCTACCACAGCATTCTGCAGCGATACGCCATCCCATCTGGTTTGGGCTTAGTGGGACTATCATTTGTTTTTCAACAGGAGAATGACCCAACACACCTCCAGGCTGTGTAAGGGCTATTTTACCAAGAAGGGGAGTGATGGAGTGCTGCATCAGATGTCCTGGCATTCACCATCCTCTGACCTCAACCAAATTGAGATGGTTTGGGATGAGTCGGACCGCAGAGTGAAGGAAAAGCAGCCAACAAGTGCTTATATTCTACAATGTTGAAAATAGTAAAAATAAAGAAAACCCCTTGAATGAGTAGGTGTTCTAAAACTTTTGACTGGTAGTGTATGTTTTTTTCCAAGCAAGCTTGGTAACCTTAACCTAGCATTCAGTTCTCATAAAGTGGCAGGGTAGCCTAGTGGTTAGAGCGTTGGACTAGTAACCGGGCTGACAAGGTAAAATCTGTCGTTCTGCCCCTGAACAGGCAGTTAACCCACTGTTCCTAGGCCGTCATTGAAAATAAGAATTTGTGCTTAACTGACTTGCCTAGTTAAATAAAGGTTAAAAAAAGTAAAATATATCATTGTAATGTATTTTTCTTCTTGACTTTAATATTAGCTTCAGACTAAGCATTACTCACTCAGTTCCAAGTTGAATGGTGTTTTCAGGTTACTGTTTTTTGTTTGCCAGATCATTTGCTCTATTGCATGGAAATAAGAATCTTTGGTAGTAGGAATCCTTCCAGGTAATTTTGTCCAAAATCAGGTTGTAGGTTTTGAGTTTGGATTTGGAGTGAAGGTTATGTTGTGGAGAGTAGTATGCTGTATATGTCCTTGACGGAAAAATACAAGTTTATCTATCGTTTTGCAAAAACATGCTGAAAAATACGGGAGCTCATTTGCTCATCTGCTCTCTCTCTCTCTCTTGCTCTCTCTCTCTCTCTTGCTCTCTCTCTCTCTTGCTCTCTCTCTCTTGCTCTCTCTCTCTCTCTTGCTCTCTCTCTCTCTTGCTCTCTCTCTCTTGCTCTCTCTCTCTGGCTGCTATGAATAATTAAGACTCCATCGGTGGTTCTCTCTCTCAATTCAATTCAGTTCAATTGAATGGCTTTATTGTCATGGGAAACATATGTCTACATTGCCAAAGCAAGTGAAATAGATAATAAACCAAAGTGAAATAAACAATAACAACATTAACAGTAAACATTACACTCACGAAAGTTCCAAAATAATAGACATTTCAAATGTCATATTATGTGCAAATAGTTCAAGTTCAAAAGAGAAAATAAATAAACATAAATATAGGTTGTATTTACAATGGTGTTTGTTCTTCACTCGTTTCTTGTGGCAACAGGTCACAAATCTTGTTGCTGTTCTCTCTCTCTTTCTGCAGTGGTGGTGGTTGCCGACGAGCGAGTGAGAAGCTGTAGGGTCTCTCCTCTCCCAGGCTTTGGTTGTAGAGACAGGCCTGCCTTGTTAAGGGAGCCCGTTAATATGTTAAATCACACACCCTGATACCAGGGGGTCCTCTGGTTTCACTTAACACTGTCACCTTATCCAGCCGCACTCATCAATACACAATGCAGGGGGAGCTGCTGCTGTGGTGTCATAGTAGGAGCCAGGGTCTGGGTCTTTGTCTGGGGCCTGACACTATGCTAATGCAGGCCTGCAGATGATGGGTGGCACGTATACTAAACGCAGGCTAGCGCAGCAAGGCCCAGCTTATCAGTTAAAGTTAATGCATTTCCCGCCTCTCTCAGCCAGCTCATTACCAGAAGCAGGTAATCTAATTAGCCAGCTGTCAGATCAAGGTAGTTAGTTTCAAGTTCCATTGAATTACTAGCTTCCCCCTTTAGCTTTGTGGGAATACCATACTTTTTTTTTTTTTTTACAATACAGTTTGACTGTAAGTATGATATTAAAAACAACTTCTCTATTCACTGAGAAACTCTTAACATTGGTTCTGGTCATGCCTTGTCTATGTCCTACTACGTGAACCTATCATATGAATATCAATGGTCTATTAAAGGTATAGTTTTGGTGCATTAAAGGGATAGTTCACCCCCAAATCAGAGTTTGGCAGAGGCTTTCATACCTTCACTGTGGTCTATGGGCAAGCTGAGTCCATACTCTGTGCCATCTGTTGTGTAGATTCTGCTAGCCTACATTATGCTAATTAGAAGGTGCCAATCTTTCCCATTATTTGGAAATGAGGACTGCAAATTTCTCCCTGTGCATTTAGCGGAATCTACACAACAGATGGCGTGGAATATGGACTCAGTTGGACTTTTGAGGTACTGAAACGCCTGAGAAACTCTGTAACCATGTAATGATAATGCAATACAATGGATAGACATAGTGGAGATGAATACATTTCCCTACGACAAAGCGTTGCACTCTTCTCTCATGGGGCAGAATGCTAACTTTATTTAAAAGTGTATAACTCAAATTTTCCCACAAATTTCCCACTGACATCATTGCATGATTTATGGCTAAATCGGAGTTACACACGATGTGCTGAAATTAGGATTCTGCCAATGAAGACCAAACCTAAGGAATGGGAACACCCCACACAAGGCTTTTGCTCCCTTTTCTAAATTTCTATTACAGGTCTGGAGAGATGCTATTTGAGTACTTGCATGTCAAACGTGTGCGCAGCATCTCTTTCCCGTCCTCTTTTAGACACACACAAACACACATACACACACCGAATCTTTGATGCACAGCTTCCTTCTCTCGTCTCACAGAAGTAAAGCCCTGAAATCCCTCTTTAACGGGCGAGACTTTGCAATACAATCCTGCGCAGTTCATGATGAGAAGGCAATTGCTGTTAAATCCAATGGGAGGTTTCATGGAGATACAGATGAATACATCTCTCTTTCAGCCACATGACAGCCACCCACAATTATATCATGCAACACACGGTGAGGGAATACTTAACTGGCGGGGAATCTCTCTGTGGACAGCACGTCACTGCTGAGTGTGCAACACCACCTGCCTTACTGCTTACTGCGGAGCCTCCCTCGGATGAGGCTTTATCCGCTTCCTATGTAATATTTATTAGCTGCTGGGATATTCCTGACAACAAATCAATTTGATAGGCTAACAATACTCTGGGGATGGTTTGTGTGTATCTGACTGTGTGTGTGCATGCTTGGGTCTGAGCATGTGTCAGTTTTGATTTAAATGTCTTTTTATTTGTATAAATTGCATGTAATAAATATCACTTATCTTTAGGATTTACACTCAATGGGCATAATGTTGCTGATACCTTGAGCAGAACACTGAATACCAGTAATGCTGTAAGTAACATACAGGCATACCATGAACCATCGGTGTGGTTCCATACCATGAACCATCGGTGTGGTGCCATACCATGAACCATCTGTGTGGTACCATATCATGAACCATCTGTGTGGTGCCATACCATGAACCATCTGTGAGGTGCCATATCATGAACCATCTGTGTGGTGCCATACCATGAACCATCTGTGTGGTGCCATATCATGAACCATCTGTGTGGTGCCATATCATGAACCATCTGTGTGGTGCCATACCATGAACCATCTGTGTGGTGCCATATCATGAACCATCTGTGTGGTGCCATATCATGAACCATCTGTGTGGTGCCATACCATGAACTATCTGTGTGGTGCCATATCATTAACCATCTGTGTGGTGCCATATCAGGAACCATCTGTGTGGTGCCATATCATGAACCATCTGTGTGGTGCCATATCATGAACCATCTGTGTGGTGCCATATCATGAACCATCTGTGTGGTGCCATATCATGAACCATCTGTGTGGTGCCATATCATGAACCATCTGTGTGGTGCCATACCATGAACCATCTGTGTGGTGCCATATCATGAACCATCTGTGTGGTGCCATATCATGAACCATCTGTGTGGTGCCATACCATGAACCATCGGTGTGGTGCCATACCATGAACCATCGGTGTGGTGCCATACCATGAACCATCTGTGTGGTGCCATATCATGAACCATCTGTGTGGTGCCATATCATGAACCATCTGTGTGGTGCCATATCATGAACCATCGATGTCATTGCATGAACAGTATGGGAGCTTCTTTCCTAGAGACACAGTGATAGAGCACATGTCGTGACTGAGCAGGCATTTCATAACACCTCTTAGTGTGTGTATGTGAAAGATAGAGTGTGTGTGACAGAGAGAGAGTGTGTGAGAGAGAGAGTATTATAGAGTGAGAGAGAGAAAGAAAGAGAGGGATAATGAGAGAGAGACAGAGTGTGTGTGAGAGTATGAGAGAGTATTATAGAGTGAAGAGAGAGCGAGAGAGACAGAGAGAGAGTGAGAGTAGGAGAGTAGGAGAGAGGGAGAAAGATAGTATGAGAGAGAGCGCGAGAGAGACATAGAGAGAGGTGACAGAGATGCTGGCAAACAGTGTGAATCGACAGGGACTCCTTTCTCACTCACATTCCCACAGTCTGTCATCCACACACAATGAGAACTCCCTCCCTCTCTCCATCTCCCTCTCCCCCTCTCGCATCCATCACTGTCCATGCGGAATGGATAGTGAAGCGAATTTCTTTCACATACATTACGATTAAGAAAAGACTGGGGAACGTCTTTTATACCGGGTTTGATTTTTATGTGGTGTTTCATAGTCACCCGTCATCGCGCGGAGCATCACCCTTGTGCACTGTGATCCCTGACTGTGCCATTAAACCCCTACAACTCATCCAGAACGCCGCAGCCATCTGGTCAACCTTCCCAGTCCGGCAACACCGCTCCTCCGCTCCCTCCACTGGCTTCCAGTTGAAGCTGCATCCGCTACAAGACCATGGTGCTTGCATGGAGCTGTGAGGGGAACGGCACCTCAGTACCTCCAGGCTCTGATCAGGCCCTACACAAACAAGGGCACTGCAGACGTTCATCCACCTCTGGCCTGCCGCCTCCCTACCACTGAGGAATGGTGTTCCCGTAGCCCAGTCAAAACTGTTCGCTTACTCTGGCCCCCAATGGTGGAACAAACTCCCTCACGACGCCAGGACAGCGGAGTCAATCACCACCTTCCGGAGACACCTGAAACCCCACCTCTTTAAGGAATACCTAGGATAGGAAAAGTAATCCCTCTCACCCCCTCCCTGAAAAGATTTAGATGCACTACTGTTCCACTGGTCATAAGGTGAATGCACCACTTTGTAAGTCCTTGGATAAGAGCGTCTGCTAAATGACTTAAATGTAAATGTAAATGTGTGCCATCAATCAACCATCAGTCCGGCAACACCGCTGAACTCTCATGCCCTGCCCGATACGCCACGGTGGGCATGGGCTGGATTCCCCTCGCACCTCCCCTTTACCTCCACAGAGGTGATGCAGACGTAAACTGCCATCCGTCATGTGAATGGTGTTGTATAAGTGTTGTTTACTCAGTCATGTGAATGGTGTTGTATAAGTGTTGTTTACTCAGATCAAAATTATCCCAATAAAAGATTATTAAAAATAATCAAACTTCCCATCACTATTTGTGTACGGCTGGCTGGTCTTGTCTTCACTCACCTTGGGTCAGAGCCATTAAGAAAACATAGGGTCACCTCCTATGGTATGGTATGTGTAATCCCCTACTGTATTGGTATGTGTAATCCCCTACTGTATTGATATGGTATGTGTAATCCCCTACTGTATTGATATGGTATGTGTAATCCCCTACTGTATTGGTATGTGTAATCCCTTACTGTATTGGTATGTGTAATCCCCTACTGTATTGGTATGTGTAATCCTCTACTGTATTGGTATGTGTAATCCCCTACTGTATTGATATGGTATGTGTAATCCCCTACTGTATTGGTATGGTATGTGTAATCCCCTACTGTATTGATATGGTATGTGTACTTACCTACTGTATTGATATGGTATGTGTAATCCCCTACTGTATTGGTATGTGTAATCCCCTACTGTATTGATATGGTATGCGTAATTACCTACTGTATTGATATGGTATGTGTAAAGTCCTAGTGTATTGATATGGTATGTGTGAACCCCTACTGTATTTATATGGTATGTGTAATCCCCTACTGTATTGATATGGTATGTGTAAACCCCTACTGTATTGATATGGTATGTGTAAAGCCCTACTGTATTGATATGGTATGTGTAAACCCCTACTGTATTGATATGGTATGTGTAACCCCCTACTGTATTGATATGGTATGTGTGAACCCCTACTGTATTGATATGGTATGTGTAAATCTCTACTGTATTGATATGGTATGTGTAAACCCCTACTGTATTGATATGGTATGTGTAAACCCCTACTGTATTGATATGGTATGTGTGAACCCCTACTGTATTGATATGGTATGTGTGAACCCCTACTGTATTGATATGATATGTGTAAATCTCTACTGTATTGATATGGTATGTGTAAACCCCTACTGTATTGATATGGTATGTGTAAACCCCTACTGTATTGATATGGTATGTGTGAACCCCTACTGTATTGATATGGTATGTGTAAACCCCTACTGTATTGATATGGTATGTGTGAACCCCTACTGTATTGATATGGTATGTGTGAACCCCTACTGTATTGATATGGTATGTGTAAATCTCTACTGTATTGATATGGTATGTGTAAACCCCTACTGTATTGATATGGTATGTGTAAACCCCTACTGTATTGATATGGTATGTGTAAACCCCTACTGTATTGATATGGTATGTGTGAACCCCTACTGTATTGATATGGTATGTGTAAACCCCTACTGTATTGATATGGTATGTGTGAACCCCTACTGTATTGATATGGTATGTGTGAACCCCTACTGTATTGATATGGTATGTGTGAACCCCTACTGTATTGATATGGTATGTGTAAATCTCTACTGTATTGATATGGTATGTGTAAACCCCTACTGTATTGATATGGTATGTGTAAATCTCTACTGTATTGATATGGTATGTGTAAACCCCTACTGTATTGATATGGTATGTGTGAACCCCTACTGTATTGATATGGTATGTGTAAACCCCTACTGTATTGATATGGTATGTGTGAACCCCTACTGTATTGATATGGTATGTGTGAACCCCTACTGTATTGATATGGTATGTGTGAACCCCTACTGTATTGATATGGTATGTGTAAATCTATACTATATTGATATGGTATGTGTAAACCCCTACTGTATTGATATGTTATGTGTAAAGCCCTACTGTATTGATATGGTATGTGTAAAGCCCTACTGTATTGATATGGTATGTGTAAACCCCTACTGTATTGATATGGTATGTGTAAAGTCCTACTGTCTTGATATGGTATGTGTGAACCCCTACTGTATTGATATGGTATGTGTAAATCTCTACTGTATTGATATGGTATGTGTGAACCCCTACTGTATTGATATGGTATGTGTGAACCCCTACTGTATTGATATGGTATGTGTAAACCCCTACTGTATTGATGTGTGTAAACCCCTACTGTATTGATATGGTATGTGTAAACCCCTACTGTATTGATATGGTATGTGTGAACCCCTACTGTATTGATATGATATGTGTAAACCCCTACTGTATTGATATGGTATGTGTAAAGCCCTACTGTATTGATATGGTATGTGTAAACCCCTACTGTATTGATATGTGTAAACCCCTACTGTATTGGTATGTGTAAACCCCTACTGTATTGATATGTGTAAACCCCTACTGTATTGATATGTGTAAACCCCTACTATATTGATATGTGTAAACCCCTACTGTATTGGTATGTGTAAACCCCTACTGTATTGATATGTGTAAACCCCTACTGTATTGGTATGTGTAAACCCCTACTATATTGATATGTGTAAACCCCTACTGTATTGATATGTGTAAACCCCTACTGTATTGATATGTGTAAATCCCTACTGTATTGATATGTGTAAACCCCTACTGTATTGGTATGTGTAAACCCCTACTATATTGATATGTGTAAACCCTACTGTATTGGTATGTGTAAACCCCTACTGTATTGATATGTGTAAACCCTACTGTATTGGTATGTGTAAACCCCTACTATATTGATATGTGTAAACCCCTACTGTATTGGTATGTGTAAACCCCTACTGTATTGATATGTATAAACCCCTACTGTATTGATATGTGTAAACCCCTACTGTATTGATATGTGTAAACCCCTACTGTATTGATATGTGTAAACCCCTACTGTATTGATATGTGTAAACCCCTACTGTATTGGTATGTTTAAACCCCTACTGTATTGATATGTGTAAACCCCTACTGTATTGGTATGTGTAAACCCCTACTGTATTGATATGTGTAAACCCCTACTGTATTGGTATGTGTAAACCCCTACTATATTGATATGTGTAAACATTTACATTTACATTTAAGTCATTTAGCAGACGCTCTTATCCAGAGCGACTTACAAATTGGTGCATTCACCTTATGACCTCCAGTGGAACAGACCCCTACTGTATTGATATGTGTAAACCCCTACTGTATTGATATGTGTAAACCCCTACTGTATTGGTATGTGTAAACCCCTACTATATTGATATGTGTAAACCCCTACTGTATTGATATGTGTAAACCCCTACTGTATTGATATGTGTAAACCCCTACTATATTGATATGTGTAAACCCCTACTGTATTGGTATGTGTAAACCCCTACTGTATTGATATGTGTAAACCCCTACTGTATTGATATGTGTAAACCCCTACTATATTGATATGTGTAAACCTCTACTGTATTGACATGTGTAAACCCCTACTGTATTGATATGTGTAAACCCCTACTGTATTGGTATGTGTAAACCCCTACTGTATTGATATGTATAAACCCCTACTGTATTGATATGTGTAAACCCCTACTGTATTGGTATGTGTAAACCCCTACTGTATTGATATGTGTAAACCCCTACTGTATTGATATGTGTAAACCCCTACTGTATTGATATGTGTAAACCCCTACTGTATTGATATGTGTAAACCCCTACTGTATTGGTATGTGTGAACCCCTACTGTATTGATATGGTATGTGTGAACCCCTACTGTATTGATATGGTATGTGTGAACCCCTACTGTATTGATATGGTATGTGTAAATCTATACTATATTGATATGGTATGTGTAAACCCCTACTGTATTGATATGTTATGTGTAAAGCCCTACTGTATTGATATGGTATGTGTAAAGCCCTACTGTATTGATATGGTATGTGTAAACCCCTACTGTATTGATATGGTATGTGTAAAGTCCTACTGTCTTGATATGGTATGTGTGAACCCCTACTGTATTGATATGGTATGTGTGAACCCCTACTGTATTGATATGGTATGTGTGAACCCCTACTGTATTGATATGGTATGTGTAAACCCCTACTGTATTGATGTGTGTAAACCCCTACTGTATTGATATGGTATGTGTAAACCCCTACTGTATTGATATGGTATGTGTGAACCCCTACTGTATTGATATGATATGTGTAAACCCCTACTGTATTGATATGGTATGTGTAAAGCCCTACTGTATTGATATGGTATGTGTAAACCCCTACTGTATTGATATGGTATGTGTAAACCCCTACTGTATTGATATGTGTAAACCCCTACTGTATTGGTATGTGTAAACCCCTACTGTATTGATATGTGTAAACCCCTACTGTATTGATATGTGTAAACCCCTACTATATTGATATGTGTAAACCCCTACTGTATTGGTATGTGTAAACCCCTACTGTATTGATATGTGTAAACCCCTACTGTATTGGTATGTGTAAACCCCTACTATATTGATATGTGTAAACCCCTACTGTATTGATATGTGTAAACCCCTACTGTATTGATATGTGTAAATCCCTACTGTATTGATATGTGTAAACCCCTACTGTATTGGTATGTGTAAACCCCTACTATATTGATATGTGTAAACCCCTACTGTATTGGTATGTGTAAACCCCTACTGTATTGATATGTGTAAACCACTACTGTATTGGTATGTGTAAACCCCTACTATATTGATATGTGTAAACCCCTACTGTATTGGTATGTGTAAACCCCTACTGTATTGATATGTATAAACCCCTACTGTATTGATATGTGTAAACCCCTACTGTATTGATATGTGTAAACCCCTACTGTATTGATATGTGTAAACCCCTACTGTATTGATATGTGTAAACCCCTACTGTATTGGTATGTTTAAACCCCTACTGTATTGATATGTGTAAACCCGTACTGTATTGGTATGTGTAAACCCCTACTGTATTGATATGTGTAAACCCCTACTGTATTGGTATGTGTAAACCCCTACTATATTGATATGTGTAAACCCCTACTGTATTGATATGTGTAAACCCCTACTGTATTGATATGTGTAAACCCCTACTGTATTGGTATGTGTAAACCCCTACTATATTGATATGTGTAAACCCCTACTGTATTGATATGTGTAAACCCCTACTGTATTGATATGTGTAAACCCCTACTATATTGATATGTGTAAACCCCTACTGTATTGGTATGTGTAAACCCCTACTGTATTGATATGTGTAAACCCCTACTGTATTGATATGTGTAAACCCCTACTATATTGATATGTGTAAACCTCTACTGTATTGACATGTGTAAACCCCTACTGTATTGATATGTGTAAACCCCTACTGTATTGGTATGTGTAAACCCCTACTGTATTGATATGTATAAACCCCTACTGTATTGATATGTGTAAACCCCTACTGTATTGGTATGTGTAAACCCCTACTGTATTGATATGTGTAAACCCCTACTGTATTGATATGTGTAAACCCCTACTGTATTGAAACCCCTACTGTATTGATATGTAAACCCCTACTGTATTGGTATGTGTAAACCCCTACTGTATTGATATGTGTAAACCCCTACTGTATTGATATGTGTAAACCCCTACTGTATTGATATGTGTAAACCCCTACTGTATTGATTTGTAAACCCCTACTGTATTGATATGTGTAAACCCCTACTGTATACAACAGGGGGCACAATGCCATTTGGTCCCATACAAAGGAGATGATACTACATTGCATTATAGAATATTAAAGGTGAAATAAAAAGTGTTGAAAAAGGATGGTACAGTACAGGCTCTTTGCCTTATGGACATGTATTTTCAGCCACAAAGACAGGGGATATCGAAAGCTTATTTTACGAAACACTCTTGATGCTTGAATATTTTTTTATATTTGACTAGGCAAGTCAGTTAAGAACAAATTGTTATTTACAACGACGGCCTACCCCAGAAGACGCTGGGCCAATTGTGCGCCACCCTATGGGACTCCCAATCATGGCTGGATGTGATAGGGACTAGGGACTGTAGTGACACCTCTTGCACTGAGATACAGTGCTTTAGACCGCTGCACCACTCGGGAGCCCATGGAATCTTTCAGTCTAAATCTGAGTAGAAATAGGGTTAAATGGATACTTCTGGACTTTGGTAGTTTTGCGAGCCAATGCTAACTAGCGTTAGCACGATGACCTTAAAAATGCTCGTGAGACATCCGACTCTGGGGAAATAGATAAAGGGCCTCGTTGTCAAAATCCAGAAGTATCCCTTTAAATAGACGCAAGAGGCAGTGGGAGCCTGTGCATGGTCGCTCAGGGTAGCACTCGATTAATCCTTTTTCTGCAAAAGTCAGGGGGATTATGATTTGAGAAACACTCCCTTTGCCCTTCACACTCGCAGGGAAAGTCACCAACGTCTACAATTAGGCCAGATCAACCCCCCCTCCCACAGATCCCATCCACTTAATATCCTGTGAAATCATATGACTCCTCAGAGAAAAGGAGAGAGAAAAAAAACAGAAAATAAAATGAAGCCTTCTAAAGAGAAACAGGGTTGTGAAGGGATAGAGGGTAAATAGAGGTGCTGTGGGTTGAGACAGCTGGACAGGTACATTTCTGTTGGCCCTCTTGGATTTTCCAATCCCATACAGTTAAGTGTGATGTGACCATTAGCATAATCTTGAATAATGTAATAATGTAATTTTCGTAATTGACTATTCCATTATATGTTATAGACTAATGTAACTGCTATAGTCAAACCTGTAGTGTGTTTTACAGTACTGTGTACTTGATTGATCACCCATAATGACTTCTCCAGCAAGAATGCAAATGATGCCTCAGATGCTGTCAATCACTAGCCTGGCGTGACAAGACAACACAAATGGATTGTCCAGGCTAGTCAATCACCAATTTTTGGAACAAATGACTCCTTTTGTCACGATCTTGGAAATGAGCGGACGAAAGCGTAGCATGAGTATAGTTCCACATATTTATTTAAGTGAAACGAACAAAACAAAATAACAACACTTACAAAGACCGTGAGGATGTAGTGCCCAAACACACTAACAAACAATCAATATCCCACAAAACACAGGTGGGGAAATAGCTACCTAAATATGATCCCCAATCAGAGGCAACGATAAACAGCTGCCTCTAATTGGGAACCACATTAGCACCAACATAGAAATAGATATACTAGATCACCCCCTAGTCATGCCCTGACCTACTACACCATAGAGAACCAAGGGCTCTCTATGGTCAGGGCGTCACATTTTCCACTAAAAAGGGCCTGCTTATTAGTTCAGAAAGCTCTGTAATCAGATTTCTCCAAACCCCCAATCGCCAATTACCACACTACCCCTTCTTCTTTAAAAGCAGAACATTTAACTGTAAACCTGTGGACAGAAAAGCAAGCACCTCTGATTGCAGTGCTGTGGGATAAGGACTGAAGCGCAGAGGAGCCCAGTCAGTTTCTTAGGCGAACAGGAGACTAAGAAGACTAAGAAGAAGAGTTAGCTAATCCTCCACTGTGATTACTCAGCCAACCCCGTCAGGAGGAGCACACAGCAGCCCTACAATCTCTGCTACCACAGGGAGAGGATAAAACCATCCAGGGGCCAGATAGGATCTGGGGTTTTTCATTAGGATGTAAGGCAGCATTATCAGCCACAACATCTGAATTTACCCCCCTCCTTTTCCACTTTCTATCGCTCTCCTCCCTCATTTCTGATACAATCTGTTTATTCCCCTCCCTCCTCAATATCAGGCTACCTCCTGTTTATTCCCCTCCCTCCTCAATATCAGGCTACCTCCTGTTTATTCCCCTCCCTCCTCAATATCAGGCTACCTCCTGTTTATTCCCCTCCCTCCTCAATATCAGGCTACCTCCTGTTTATTCCCCTCCCTCCTCAATATCAGGCTACCTCCTGTTTATTCCCCTCCCTCCTCAATATCAGGCTACCTCCTGTTTATTCCCCTCCCTCCTCAATATCAGGCTACCTCCTGTTTATTCCCCTCCCTCCTCAATATCAGGCTACCTCCTGTTTTTTCCCCTCCCTCCTCAATATCAGGCTACCTCCTGTTTATTCCCCTCCCTCCTCAATATCAGGCTACCTCCTGTTTATTCCCCTCCCTCCTCAATATCAGGCTACCTCCTGTTTATTCCCCTCCCTCCTCAATATCAGGCTACCTCCTGTTTATTCCCCTCCCTCCTCAATATCAGGCTACCTCCTGTTTATTCCCCTCCCTCCGCAATATCAGGCTACCTCCTGTTTATTCCCCTCCCTCCTCAATATCAGGCTACCTCCTGTTTATTCCCCTCCCTCCTCAATATCAGGCTACCTCCTGTTTATTCCCCTCCCTCCTCAATATCAGGCTACCTCCTGTTTATTCCCCTCCCTCCTCAATATCAGGCTACCTCCTGTTTTTTCCCCTCCCTCCTCAATATCAGGCTACCTCCTGTTTATTCCCCTCCCTCCTCAATATCAGGCTACCTCCTGTTTATTCCCCTCCCTCCTCAATATCAGGCTACCTCCTGTTTATTCCCTCCCCTCCTCAATATCAGGCTACCTCCTGTTTATTCCCCTCCCTCCTCAATATCAGGCTACCTCCTGTTTATTCCCCTCCCTCCTCAATATCAGGCAACCTCCTGTTTATTCCCCTCCCTCCTCAATATCAGGCTACCTCCTGTTTATTCCCCTCCCTCCTCAATATCAGGCTACCTCCTGTTTATTCCTCTCCCTCCTCAATATCAGGCAACCTCCTGTTTATTCCCCTCCCTCCTCAATATCAGGCTACCTCCTGTTTATTCCCCTCCCTCCTCAATATCAGGCTACCTCCTGTTTATTCCCCTCCCTCCTCAATATCAGGCTACCTCCTGTTTATTCCCCTCCCTCCTCAATATCAGGCTACTTCCTGTTTTTTATCCCTTACCTCATTGGACCTGTTCTTTCCCTCCCTCCATTTTCTTCTGTCCAAAAGTGTTTCCCAACTGCAGGATTGGACCTTCATTTGGGGCTTGTGGGGAGAAAAACACAAGGTTTATTTTGAATTTTGAGTCTCAGCTCTGCTTGCAGACACAGTGATCCTGAAACTTGACTCAATAAACTAAGGTCTCCTATCGAGTGAGGTTGTTAAAAAATCACATTGTTTAATTTTCATTAAGGTGTCCCTTTCACATTCAAGATACATTCATTACTGATCAATTGAAATATATAGAAATGTGTAAACAATTAATTATAATAGTTTTGCACTGTGAATAGCCAAGTATGAATTATCTAGCTTCAAACAGAATAAATTAAAATCTAGGTACAACCATTCATGAGTTAGGCTATAATTTGGAAGGAAAAAAGTCAATTCAGTATAGGTGAAAGTATTTGAATTTTAGAAGGAAGTGAAAATGGCTACTTCCATGCAATTTAAAGATGTTGTAGTCATCTCGTAGCCTACACAGGCATGCATATGTAATTCAATCATGATGTATTTCATCTAAGATGAGTCACACAAACAATAACAACGTGGTTGAATATAAGGTGTCGAAACCACAGTGCAATAAAGATATAAACTGTATGGTGTGATGACAAATTGTCCTTGTTTGATTTTCTTGCTTTCTCTCACTTTATGAACACCATGATTTTGGTTTCTTCATACCGCTGTTGGCTTGTCACGCACAATAAGTTCCCTAAAGCTGTCATTTGCTTGAGTTACTTCCTGGGAGTTTGGCACACTTCCCGGTTATGTGCCTGATTGAATAATGAAGTTGGGTACTTATCTCCTGCCTTTTATGATGTGCCGGGGAGTCCCCCAGGGCTCTGACCCTGCATATGACAGGGAAATCTGCGATGAGTCTGGCCTGAAAGCCTCGCAGCCAACTCAGCAGCTGAGCTAAAAAGAATCTTCTGGTGAGATCACCTCTCTATAAACCCTTCTCGTTGTCTCTCTCACACAGACAGAAGCGCAGTTTTTATTTTATTTTTTGCAATTGGCAAAGCGAGAGTAGATCCTAGCTAGTGTAGTTTAGTTGGTGAGGATTTTGAATATGTATTTGTGCACTGGTCTGGTGTAGTTTAGTTGGTGAGGATTTTGAATATGTATTTGTGCACTGGTCTGGTGTAGTTTAGTTGGTGAGGATTTTGAATATGTATTTGTGCACTGGTCTGGTGTAGTTTAGTTGGTGAGGATTTTGAATATGTATTTGTGCACTGTATTTGTGCACTGGTCTGGTGTAGTTTAGTTGGTGAGGATTTTGAATATGTATTTGTGCACTGGTCTGGTGTAGTTTGTCTTTTATTCCCCATGACCATTTTTTTCAAGACAGACCTGAGATGTGTCTTGTTTACCAGTGCACACAACCTCGGGAAGGAATTGTGAGAAGTGATGCACTACCATGATGCTGGGTGGAATATTCAGATTTACAGTAGACTAAATCAAATACAATTAATATTGAGTAAGGACACACACACACACACACAAACATTTAATCCTGTTTATTCAGTTGAAATTCTATTTTAGGCAACCCTCACTAACAGTTTAGGTTAAGGTTAAGGTTATATCAATCTTCCTTCTACAATTAATATGCCATTGACTTCCAATCTGGTATTTTACCTTCCTGTGAAAAAGAGGCATAGGCTATGCAAAGAAAACAAAACGATGGACAGCTATTATCAAAATACTGTCTAGGCTTAAATTGAATGCATTCCCGAAATTTCAATGACGACCAGATTTCAGGATTGTATCAAATGAATACCAGCAAAATGGCAACAATGTCAGCAGCCGAAAGAGGCAAAAGCTCCCTGTGGAGAAAATGACACTGCGCCCTTATCTGTTTTTCCATTCTGATCCAGTTGCCTGGTCACGATTCAAAGCCTCACCGTGGAGAGCTTAGCGTTCGTACAGCAGTTGGAGTCTGCCTGCATGGGAACCCCCGCGCCCCCTCCTCCACTGACAAGATCTAAAAATAGAACCAGGAATCCCCACATCAATTTAGTAGAGAAACATCACAAGATCATAAAACCCTCGCCTCTCCCATAGGGCAAAAACTGGTTGAATCAACGTTGTATATCAGCATGGATTGGTCAAATCAAAATTATACCGACCATGTAAATCACACTGAACGACCCATATCATTCATTTCATGTCAGGGTGGTGGAAATAAGCGTTTATAACGCACACACGCAAGCCCCACAATTAGGCAAATAAAAAAACATGTTTATGCTCTGGAAGCCTGTCCTTATCAAAGCACACCTATCCCTGTGGACATAGACATAATTTCAATTTCTAGTTGAGATTTTTGGTCGAGTTATCAAATAATGTTGAATTCACCATAAAAATAAAGAAAAATATTTCACATGTCATTGGATTTAGGTTCAAAGTTGGGTGAGATAAAATATCGAAAATGAGGATTAGCAAATCCAATCAATTTTCCAAGTTGATTCAACTTGAAATTAAGTGGAAACAACGTTGATTCGACCATTTATTTGCCCAGTGTGATGCACGTGGCGCAACAATATGAGAGAAAAATTAACACCCATGGTCAGAATAATTAGACATGATAACGCTGCACTTCCAATGTTACAATGAAACACACTTGGCAGCATTATTTAACAGGGTTCTTTCCCCAGAGCTCATTACCACAGGCGACAAGAGACTGTCAGTGGGAGAGCCTATTCACCCAAAGTGTCTAGCTGGGTAAGAGTATTGATTTTCTTCCTGTCGTTTATAAGCTCCGTTGATGTGTCTTCCTCCAGGAAAAGCCTGCACAACCCACAGACGAATCAGGTAGGATTTTTCTCTCACATTCTATTGAGAGAAATTATATTATTTTTTACTAGAGTAACAGTAAAGTGATATGAAGAAAATGCATGATAAACTGATTCTGAATAGAAGAGAACATGTGTGATAGCAGTTACAAAGTACATTTTTAGCCCTCAAGGCTTGGCATATGATTTTGCATTAAGGGCTAAATTTGTAGCACTTAAGGCAGGAAGGCTGTTGTTTACTTTCAATGGCCAAGCTGATTATATGGGTCCATGGTTCTAAGTGCTTGCTTGCTGTGGTCAGTTCCCTCCTTTGTGTGTTGCTGTTGCTGCTGTGGCTCAGAAGGGATGAGAGGCTCGGGGTAAGTCTTTGAACCTCACACGAATGATGAGTTTCTCTTCTACCTCATCTCCATATTCCGCACAGATAGTCTCTATCGCACACAGACCTCTCCACCAACACACACTTTGAAAGCAGTGTTGTGTACAGAGCTTGGTCCTGGCCATCTCTGACATCACAAGCCTTAGACCCCCTTCAGAGTGGCCTTCTCTTCATTGTCCTTGTCCCATTTAACGTCTCCACTCTCCTGTCTTTGACTGTTCCTCCAATCGGCTTCCTCTGGGACCACAATTGGCTCAGTGGAGGGAATCTGATGATTCAGCCCAGTGGGGGGAAATCAAATCAGAAGCAATGAGCATCAGGGAGCTTCTTCCTTTGTCGTTCACTGTATAGTTAGAGTACTGTACATTCTGGTTTGTTGACAGGAATTCCACTGCATTGCTTTATAACTATAATCCACCCCTCATCCTCCCTTCATCCATCCATCCATTCATTCAAAATGTCATACCTCATATCAGCACAGGGGACACTGACCTCGCACCCCGTCCCTAACAAGAAGATATGATCACGATCAGGCAGCGTATTGGCAAGGATGCGATCCCTCGGCCATGGTGACTAATTGGTTATTGGTTCCTGATGCCGCATTCAAGACCACTCGGAACTCGGAAAACTCAAACATATTTTACTTTGAAACTTATTGTAAAAAGATGAGTTTCCCACTTGGTATTAGAATCAACCAAAAGGAAGATCTAGGCAAAAACGAACGTTAATTTTAAGTTTCCGAGTTGTCTTGAACGCACCATTATCTTTGCACTGGCGTGTGACGTCATCCTCGTCACTTACAGGAAGGATTAGGCTTCCTCTCTCACGACACTGTCACATGTACCTGCCTTGCCCTGAATGATGGTGAGATGCTTAGTTATTTGAGTAGCCTTAGCAAATCTAATTGATGATCTAGCTGTCGGAGATCAATTATTTCCAACCATTGGGTTATGCCCGTCTCTCACTCACTCTCTCTCTCAGTCTCTTTCTCTGTCACTCACTCACTCACTCACTCACTCACTCACTCACTCACTCACTCACTCACCACTCACTCACTCACTCACTCACTCACTCACTCACTCGCTCTCTCTGTCTCTTTCTCTGTCACTCACTCACTCACTCGCTCACTCTCTCACTCTTTCTCTGTCACTCACTCACTCACTCACTCACTCACTCACTCACTCACTCACTCACCACTCACTCACTCACTCTCTACCTCTCGGTCTCTTTCTCTGTCACTCACTCACTCACTCACTCACTCACTCACTCACTCACTCACTCACTCACTCACTCGCTCTCTCTCTCTCTCGGTCTCTTTCTCTGTCACTCACTCACTCACTCACTCACTCACTCACTCACTCACTCACTCACTCTGTCTGTCTGTCTTTTTCTCTCTGTCCCTCTCTCTCACTAGAGGTGTTGTGTGAGGGGCAGGCCTGTTTGAGTCACTGTATCTTATCTCAGAGTCCAGGGGTCATTCATCATGCTAATGACACCAATGCTCTACAAATGCATGACTTACTTACATTGGATGTCACCTCGTCTGTGTGTCATAAAATTGTACCAAGGACCCTCACCCCCTCACTGCTTGTAACAATTACTCGAGTGAAGTCGTACAAATGGACCGAAGTCTATTTTAATTGGCAGAGAGCAATCCAAGATGGCCATCGCTCCTGTCCATAACATGATCGTTAGTGCTACAGCCCCGTCAATGTGAATGGGGGCGTTCTGTAGTCCACGATCATCTCCTTTGTTTTGCTGACGTTAAGGGAGATGTTGTTTTCCTGGCACCACACTGCCAGGTCTCTGACCTCCTCCCTACAGGCTGTCTCATCGTAGTCAGTGATCAGGCCTACCACCAATGTGTTGTTGCCTACGCTCAACACCTGGGGGCGGCCCATCAGGAAGTCCAGGATCCAGTTGTAGAGGGAGGTGTTCAGTCCCAGGGTCCTGAGCTTAGTGATGAGCTTGGAGGGTATAGTGTTGAATGCTGAGCTGCAGTCAGTTACAGTTTTTCTCAGTCGCTTTGGTGCATTTTTCACATCATCCCTAACATGTGCAAAATAATAAGTGCATTTCTCAGAACAATTTGTACAAACTGCAATATACAATAGATATGTTTCTAAAGCTAGTCAGTCACTAAAAATCCTTAGTACATCTCTCAAAAGTAAATATTCATGCCAATGATCATGTCAGTGTCATCAGAATGATAAGTCATTGAGTCATTGTTCACAAACAAGGTCGTCAAAATGTTTAGGCATGTTGTCAATGTAAATGTGTACTTTGACAGTATTACCGGATATAAACTTAGGCTACAGTTTGGATGACAGTTACTGTATTGAAAATGCACAAGGCTGCACTTCTATGGCATATATCAATTTCAACAGTACTATTTACATATTACTGTATGTGGGTTATTGATTGAAAGAGACTGGACAACCCAAGGGGCACAAAGGAAAAAAAACTAAATTAGAAAGAAACACAGGAAACCACCCCTAAGGCACAACTTTGCCCGCAGCACTGTTGTGCTGTCTCTACACATCCAGACATTCCTGTCTGTCGGCCCACATATTCTCATCCACATCACACCGGATATTTTCCCTTCCAATGCAACATGGAAAGAATCTTTTGAAATGCCTTATCCATCCTCTGCAGGCGTCTACTGTGATGTCCTCACATGCTGCATCCATTGCAGCCAGCAGGGTCATCTGTGTGTGTGGCTGACGATCGTACACCTTCCACCTCCATGCTGAAAAGAACTCCTCAATTGGGTTAAGGAATGGTGAATAAAGTTGGGAGGAATTCTATGAACATCCTCGGGTGGGTCACAAACCATTGCCTTATGATGTTTGATCGATGGAAACTCACATTATCACAAATGACCACATACTTTGGCAAATCCTCTCTAAACAGACCCCTCTCATCATCAGGGATGAGAGCCCTGTAGAGAGTCTCTAAAAAGTTGAGTAGATGCTGGGTGTTGTATGGCCCTATAAGGGGGATATGGGTTAGGACACCATGCTCCGAAATAGCAGCACACATGGTGATATTTCCTCCCCGTTGGCCTGGCAAATCCACAGTAGCTCTGTGACCGATGATATTCCGACCCAGCCTTCTGCATTTGGTCAGGTTGAAGCCAGCCTCATCCACGTATACAAAGTTGTGAGAGGGTTCACTTGATTCCAACTCCATTATACGCTATATCCCAGAACACACAGTTGAATTTGTTTTGGTAAGGAAGAGTGACATAAATGCACATATATTGCATGTTCCTTCCACAGCAATGGAAATGTGTGCAGTTTATGCTTACTGTACTATGTATCACTATAAAATGTTGCTGTAAAGTAGTTACATAGATATATGTTTTACCTGTACATACTGGTACCGTAGCTCCTTAACTCTGTCCTCATTCCTTTGGAATGGTATACGGTACAGCTGTTTCATACTCATCTGGTTTCTATGCACCCTGTCGATGGTTGAGATGCTAACCGTATGGATGTTTTCAAAGACATCGTTGTCTTCTATAATGGTCCTTTGTATTTCCCTGAGTGTCATGGCATTGTTTGCTCGGACCATGGTGCAAATAGCCTCCTCCTGTTGAGGTGTGAAAAGGCGTCCTCTGCCACCGGTTTGAGGTAATCTTGCAGTCCTATGTGGGGAAAAATGCAGTGATGCATCGCACATTTTCACATAGACAAAAACTATGCGAACGCACATTTTACTGTAAAACATACAGGTGGGTGCATGTAAGGTGCAGTATGTCTCTGTATAAAGTATATTTCTGTCTGCTGTGAAATACTACTGGACTACTGTAATATGAAGCATTGTAGGAAGTATACAGTATACTGCTTATATACAGTAACAGTGCACTGTACATTGGTGGACATACCTGTTCTCTCTTCGAAACGTTTGAACTATTGAGGACACGGTTGATCTCACAATATTCAGCTGC
Source organism: Oncorhynchus nerka (assembly GCF_034236695.1). NCBI lineage: Eukaryota > Metazoa > Chordata > Actinopteri > Salmoniformes > Salmonidae > Oncorhynchus > Oncorhynchus nerka. Next base: position 82,390,101 of record NC_088415.1, read on the forward strand.
ACCCTTCGACCCGCCTCAGCCATTGTAAGGCCATGATTGACAACATGGTCTACAATAGTGGCCCTTATGTCATCAGATATGCGCCTATGTCCTCTTCTGCCTCTTCCTCTGTTTTGCCTTCCACCACGCATCCTTGCTCCTCTTGGCTGTTGACCCTGTTCGTTTCCTGGTCCATCCATTATTGGAAAATTGCAACTCTGTGTTGTGGTCTGTCTATATATGCTTGCCAATTGATTCTTCATGAGATGCACCTTTGAGCAATTTAGACAACTGGTTGATTGTTGGTTGAACTAACACTTTACATTCCTTCATGAGTAAGGGTCAATTTCACCTGCACGATTCATCAATTCACATTTTTGTACAAAAGGTCTAATAGAAATGTGTAAAACTATGCTTGACAGTTTATGACAAGTAGTTCAACAATTTTGCATGTTATGGCTTATGCAAGGAACTAATGCCTAGATGTTTTGAGGGGTAAGACTATTCAACAGAGAACCATCTACTATATTTTGATCAACATGACATGAGCAATTGATCATGTGGAAAAAAGCTGACACTTGTACATTATCAATTGCAATTTGTTCAAAGGAATAACAAATTGCTTTAATGACGTGCACAAGTGACTAGATGATTTGGAATTTGTACAAGTAGTATCAAGAATTGCACTTTTGATCTAAGAAATGCACCAAAGCGACTGAGAAAAACTGTAACAGCATTGTCACGTAGGTGTTCCTCTTGTCCAGGTGGAAGAGGGCAGTGTGGAGTGCAATAGAGATGGCATCATCTGTGGATCTATTGGGGCGGTATGCGAATTGGAGTGGGTACAGGGTGCCTGGGATGATGGTGTTGATGTGAGCCATGACCAGCCTTTCAAAGCATTTCATGGCTACAAATGTGAGTGCTACGGGGCGATAGTCATTTAGACAGGTTACTTTGGTGTTTTTAGTCACAGGGACTATGGTGGTCTGCTTGAAACATGCAGGTATTACAAACTGGGTCAGGGACAGTTTGAAAACATCAGTGAAGTCACTTGCCAGCTGGTCAGCTCATGCTCTGAGTACGTGTCCTGGTAATCTGGCCCTGCAGCCTTGTGAATGTTAACCTGTTTAACCTCTCTTGGGTAGGGGGCAGTATTTTCACGTCCAGATTAAAAGTGTGCCCAAAGTAAACTGCCTGTTACTCAGGCCCAGAAGCTAGGGTATGCATACAATTGGTATATTTTGATAGAAAACACTCTAAAGTTTCTAAAACTGTTAAAATAATGTCTGTGAGTATAACAGAACTGATATGGCAGGTGAAACCCTGAGGACAAACCACCCCCCCCCAAAATATATTTCAGCCTACCGCTATTTTCATTGGCTGTCACTGCAGTTCCTAGGGCTTCCACTAGATGTCAACAGTCTTTGAAAGAGTTTCAGGCTGGCTTTTGGAAAGATTTGCCAGAAATTGTCGTTTTTGTAAGTGGCTCCCATTTTGGCTGTAGTGTTGCCAAGCGGGTGAATGAGAGCACGTTCGTTCTTTGGTATTTTCCTCCGGTAAAGACAATAACGGTTCTCCGTCTTAAATTTGATTGTTTATTTACGTATTAGGGTACCTAAGGTTTGATTATAAACGTTGTCTGACTTGTTTGGAAAAGTTTATTAGTAACGTTTGGGATTCATTTTGTATGCATTTTGATGGAGGGAAGCTGGGTGGATTATTGACTGAAGCGCGTCAGCTAAACTGAGTTTTTATGGATATAAAGAAGGACATTATCAAACAAAATGACCATTTGTGATGTAACTGGGACCTGTTGGAGTGTCAAGAGAAGAAGATCATCAAAGGTAAGGCATTTATTATATCGCTATTTCTGACTTTCGTGTTGCACATGCCTGGTTTAAATATGTTTTTCATGGTTTTGTATGTGGGGCGCTGTCTTCAGATAATCGCATGGTGTGCTTTCGCCGTAAAGCCTTTTTGACACAGCGGCTGGATTAACAAGAAGTTAAGATTTATTTTGATGTATTACACTTGTAATTTTATGAAAGTTAAATATTTATAATTCTGTAGTTTGAATTTTGCGCTCTGCAATTTCACCGGATGTTGGCCAGGTGGGACGCTACCATCCCACCTGCCCATAAGAAGTTAAAGATCTTACTCATATCGGCTAGAGAGTGTGATCACACAGTCGTCTGGAACAGCTGATGCTCTCATGCATGGTTCAGTGTTGCTTGCATAGAAGGCATTTAGTTCATATGGTAGGCTCACATCACTGGGCAAGTCAAGGCTTGGTTTCCCTTTGTAATCCATGATAGTTTGCAAGCCATGCCACATCCGATGAGCGCCTGTGTAGTTGGATTCGATCTTAGTCCTGTATTGACATTTTGGCTGTGATGGCTCAGTGCGGATGTTGCCTGTAATCCATGGCATCTAGTTGGGATATGTGCGTACGGTCACTGCGGGGACGACATTGTCAATGCTCTTATGAAATTAAGTTGGTGATGTGGTAAATTCCTCAATGTCATCGGATGAATCCCGGAACATGTTTCAGTCTGTGCTAGCCAAACAGTCCTGTAGCTTAGCATCTGCTTCATCGGACCACTTCCTTATTGAGCGCATCACTGGTACTTCCTGTTTGAGTTTTTGCTTGTAAGCAGGAATAAGGAGGATAGTGTTATGGTCAGATTTGCCAAATGGAGGGTGAGGAAGAGCTTAGTATGCATTTCTGTATGTGGAGTAAAGGTGATCTAGAGTTTTGTCACCTCTACCTGCACAGGTGACATGCTGATAAAAATGAGGTAAAACGGATTTCAGTTTCCCCGGACTATCTGCATTTACCCTTTTTGCACTAACTTTTTTGACTCATCACATATGCTGCTGTTACTGTTTATTATCTATGCTGTTTGCCTAGTCACGTTGCCTACCTCAATTACCTCGTACCCCTGCACATCGACTCGGTACTGGTACCCTGTGTATATAGCCAAGTTATCATTAATCATGTATTTATTATTACGTGTTTTACTTTTCTGTTATTTCACTATTTTCTTTCTCTCTGCATTGTTGGGAAGAGTCCGTAAGTAACCATTTCACTGTTAGTCTACACCTGTTGTTTATGAAGCATGTGACAAATAAAATTGTATTTGATGGATTTATCTGGGATCCTTTGGATGTCCCTACCCTAAACCCTAACTCTCACCCCTACCTTAACCTTAACCTTAACCCTTACCTAACCCTAAACCTTACCCTTACCTTAACCATTTAAAATTTCAACTTCAATGGGGTAGGGATGTTCCAAGGATTCCGGACAGCAAGGACCAAAAGTATTTGAAAGCCAAGTTAATAAACAGATCACTGACCATTTTGAATCCCACCGTACCTTATCCGCTGTGCAATCCGGTTTCCGAGCTGGTCACGGGTGCACCTCAGCCACGCTCAAGGTATTAAACAATATCATAGCCGCCATCGATAAAAGACTGTACTGTGCAGCCGTCTTCATTGACCTGGCCAAGGCATTCGGCTCTGTCAATCACCGTATTCTTATCGACAGACTCAACAGCCTTGGTTTCTCAAATGACTGCCTCGCCTGGTTCACCAACTATTTCTCAGATAGAGTTCAGTGTGTCAAATCGGAGGGCCTGTTGTCTAGACCTCTGGCAGTCTCTATGGGGATACCACAGGGTTCAATTCTCGGGCCGACTCTTTTCTCTGTATATATCAACAATGTCGCTCTTGCTGCGGGTGATTCCCTGATCCACCTCTACGCAGATGACCCCATTCTGTATACATCTGGCCCTTCTTTTGACACTGTGTTAACAAACCTCCAAATGAGCTTCAATGCCATACAACACTCCTTCCGTGGCCTCCAACTGCTCTTAAACGCTAGTAAAACAAAATGCATGCTTTTTAACCGATCGCTGCCCGCACCCGCCCGCCCGCCTAGCATCACTACTCTGGACGGTTCTGACTTAGAATATGTGGACAACTACAAATACCTAGGTCTGGCTAGACTGTAAACTCTCCTTCCAGACTCATATTAGACATCTCCTATCCAAAATAAAATCTAGAATCTGCTTCCTATTTCGCAACAAAGCCTCCTTCACTCATGCCGCCAAACATACCCTCATACAACTGACTGTCCTACCGATCCTCAACTTCGGGGATGTCATTAACAAAATAGCCTCCAACACTCTACTCAGCAAAGTGGATGCAGTCTATCACAGTGCCATCCGTTTTGTGCCCAAAGCTCCATATACCACCCACCACTGCGACCTGTATGTGCTCGTCGGCTGGCCCTCGCTACATATTCGTCGCCAGACCCACTGGCTCCAGGTCATCTATAAGTCTTTGCTAGGTAAAGCTCTGCCTTATCTCAGCTCACTGGTCACGATAACAACACCCACCCGTAGCACGCGCTCCAGCAGGTATATCTCACTGGTCATCCCCAAAGCCAACACCTCCTTTGGCCGCCTTTCCTTCCAGTTCTCTGGTGCCAATGACTGGAACGAATTGCAAAATCGCTGAAGTTGGAGACTTATATCTCCTTCACTAACTTTAAACATCAGCTATCTGAGCAGCTAACCGATTGCTGCAGCTGTACACAACCCATCTGCCAATAGCTCATCCAATCTACCTACCTCATCCCCATATTGTTTTTATTTACTTTTTTTGCTCTTTTGCACACCAGTATTTCTACTTGCACATCATCATCTGCACATCTATCACTCCAGTGTTCATTTGCTAAATTGTAATTACTTCGCTACTATGGCCTATTTATTGACTTACCTCCTCACGCCATTTGCACACACTGTATATGGACTTTTTTTCTATTGTGTTATTGACTGTACATTTTGTTTATTCTATGTGTAACTCTGTGTTGTTGTTTGTGTCGAACTGCTGTGCCTTATCTTGGCCAGGTCGCAGTTGTAAATGAGAACTTGTTCTCAACTAACCTACCTGGTTAAATAAAGGTGAAATAAAGAAGAAAAAAACATGATAGCAAAACCTTGAAAGAAAACTCCCTTCCATATAAGGTGATGAGCAGTGATATCTTTGAAACCTGGCGTATCTTTAAAACCTCTAAAAGTCTAAGTTGTTATTTGATATGGAATTGTAGGACCTTGTTAGGTTTAGAGAAACACATTGAAATAAATGGGAAAAAGACAGTCAAAAATACATCATAAGGAATAAGGTTTCAGGACTTTAACCCCTTATTTTGTTGGCATAAAATGACCTCCCATACTTCCATTAATTTGTATTTGTTACCTTCAGGTGAGTTCCATGACTCGTAGAAAAACAACGGAAAACACCATCATGTTCATGAGAGTCTCCCCTTTCCACAGTGGGGTGATATTAGTTTGTAGCCCAAACGGTTCGGATACTACAGACAGATGCTGACACATCAGCGTTACCGACTTCAGAGGAGTCCCGTGGGGTTTGTGGGGGTCATAGAGCAAAACGGAGAACCATTCAGGTGCTACAGACATTTTTGTGAGAGACCGATTTTCGGGGTGTCTCATGGTTTGACAAACACTGCTGTAGCTCAACCACCTTCCACCGCAGATGCAGAAGGCTGACATAGGAGGATGTGGTGGATTGAGACAAAGCCCAAAAATCCTCTACCTTAAACTGATGGATTTGGATGGGAACGCACGGGTGCATCACGGGTGCATCATGTTACGCACGGGTGCATCAATAGACTCTTAAGGATGATTTAAATGTAAAAAGCACAGCCCCTAATATCTCTCTTCTTTACTGTTTCCACAACAGCTCTCGGCTCCACCGTCTCACACAGTGAGTATAAAGAGAATACAAGGGAGAGAGCAACTCTCATTACACATGGATAGATTTACACAGAGTCTGTTGGACTCAGAGAACAGACAGGCACTGTTTAACAGAATCATGTCATGATGCTACGCTGTTAGAAAATAAGGTTCCAAAAGGGTTCTGCGGCTGTCTCCATAAGAGAACCCTTTTTGGTTCCAGGTAGAACCGTTTTTGGTTGCATGTAGAACTCTTGGGTTCCATGTAGAACCCTCTGTGGAAAGGGTTCTACATGGAACTCAAAATGGTTCTACCTGGAACCAAAATGAGTTATTCAAAATGTTCTCCTATGGGGACAGCAAAATAACCACTTTTGGTTCTACATAGAAAAAAAAGGTGCTAAGATTGTACACATGCATAGGTATTGAGTCTGACGAGACATGGTGGGTTGTGGTTGGGGAGGGCGGCATACCTTTCACCTTCTTAAACCCAGGTGATTCCTCCTCAACTGATATTGATTGTGAGATCCAGGCAGTGGATTTACATACTAAGTCAGAAGTGTTTAGCTTTACCACAGGATTTGTTATTACACCCTTGTTTATGTGTAATTACATGTAGTAGAGATTCTACTACTCTCCTCTCATGATTCTACTACTCTCTTCTCCTGATTCTACTACTCTCCTCTCCTGATTCTACTACTCTCTACTACTCTCTTCTCCTGATTCTACTACTCTCGACGACTTTCTTCTCCTGATTCTACTACTCTCCTCTCCTGATTCTACTACTCTCTACTAATTCTACTACTCTCCTCTCCTGATTCTACTACTCTCGACTACTCTCTTCTCCTGATTCTACTACTCTCTTCTCCTGATTCTACTACTCTCTACTCCTGATTCTACTACTCTCTACTACTCTCTACTCCTGATTCTACTACTCTCTACTACTCTCTTCTTCTGATTCTACTACTCTCTTCTCCTGATTCTACTACTCTCTTCTACTATTCTCCTGTAGTAGAGATTCTACTACTCTCTACTACTCTCCTCTCCTGATTCTACTGCTCTCCTCTCCTGATTCTACTACTCTCCCTCATGATTCTACTGCTCTCCTCTCCTGATTCTACTGCTCTCCTCTCCTGATTCTACTGCTCTCCTCTCCTGATTCTACTATTCTCCTCTCCTGATTCTACTGCTCTCCTCTCCTGATTCTACTATTCTCCTCTCCTGATTCTACTGCTCTCCTCTCCTGATTCTACTACTCTCCCTCATGATTCTACTGCTCTCCTCTCCTGATTCTACTGCTCTCCTCTCCTGATTCTACTGCTCTCCTCTCCTGATTCTACTATTCTCCTCTCCTGATTCTACTGCTCTCCTCTCCTGATTCTACTATTCTACTCTCCTGATTCTACTGCTCTCCTCTCCTGATTCTACTGCTCTCCTGTAGTAGATATTCTACTACTCTCCTCTCCTGATTCTACTACTCTCCTGTAGTAGAGATTCTACTACTCTCCTCTCCTGATTCTACTATTCTCCTCGCCTGATTCTACTGCTCTCCTCTCCTGATTCTACTGCTCTCCTCTCATGATTCTACTGCTCTCCTCTCCTGAATCTACTGCTCTCCTCTCCTGATTCTACTGCTCTCCTCTCCTGATTCTACTGCTCTCCTCTCCTGATTCTACTGCTCTCCTCTCCTGATTCTACTGCTCTCCTCTCCTGATTCTACTGCTCTCCTCTCCTGATTCTACTATTCTCCTCTCCTGATTCTACTGCTCTCCTCTCCTGATTCTACTGCTCTCCTCTCCTGATTCTACTATTCTCCTCTCCTGATTCTACTGCTCTCCTCTCCTGATTCTACTACTCTCCCTCATGATTCTACTGCTCTCCTCTCCTGATTCTACTGCTCTCCTCTCCTGATTCTACTGCTCTCCTCTCCTGATTCTACTATTCTCCTCTCCTGATTCTACTGCTCTCCTCTCCTGATTCTACTACTCTCCTCTCCTGATTCTACTATTCTCCTCGCCTGATTCTACTACTCTCCCTCATGATTCTACTGCTCTCCTCTCCTGATTCTACTGCTCTCCTCTCCTGATTCTACTGCTCTCCTCTCCTGATTCTACTGCTCTCCTCTCATGATTCTACTGCTCTCCTCTCCTGAATCTACTGCTCTCCTCTCCTGATTCTACTGCTCTCCTCTCCTGATTCTACTGCTCTCCTCTCCTGATTCTACTATTCTCCTCTCCTGATTCTACTGCTCTCCTCTCCTGATTCTACTATTCTCCTCTCCTGATTCTACTGCTCTCCTGGTGCTCGTTGTTCTTTTAATAGTGCAATCTTACACAGGCAGGAGACCAAGTCTTAAGAGCACTCTGATCTCAAATGCAATCTTTATTACAGAATGGAATAGCATACCTACAGTACAGGTTATACATATATTTGATGTGAATTGATAGATCAATACAACATGACTATTTCCTCTGTATCCTTGTAGTTTTATCCTATACATTACATCATGGGGGGCTTCATTTTGTTGTCTTTGACCACATCACAAGATATTTTCTATCTCGCTACTGTTCAAAATAATATTTTATTTTTTGTTATTGTATCTTACCCCATTTTTCTCCCCAATTTCTAAATCTTTTCTCTAACCTGCACCTGCTCTTATTACGTACAACGTCTTCACTCTCTCACGGAGAAATCTTTGTCGCTGCATTGCTCTGGCTTCCTCTTTCTTCTTCTTTCACTGTAATTGCAGTCTTCTTATCTGCTTCCTGTGTTACATGTAACCCCTTCACTTCCCCTCATGCATGTTCTCTACACTACCATTTATGTGTTATTGGGCTTTCGCAGTATTTCTTACGGGATGTCACACAATATACTTCCTAACGCAAATGGCCAAGCTAAAAGGGATGGGTATCGGTATGTGGGCTCAATACAAGAGGAATTAAATAGGCATGGCAATCTTTTGTTTTTGCTAGAGAGAGAGAGGGTGGGAGGAGTGGAGTGTGTGAGTGAGTGAGTGAGTGAGTGAGTGAGTGAGTGAGTGAGTGAGTGAGTGAGTGAGTGAGTGAGTGAGTGAGTGAGTGAGTGAGTGAGTGAGTGAGTGAGTGAGTGGGTGAGTGAGTGAATGAGTGAGTGAGTGTGTGTGCGTGTTTGGGTATGCGCACGCTTCTGCTTGTGTGTGTGTGTGTGTGTGTGTGTGCTCATGTTCGTGGACTTTTGAGTTTGTGTAAGAGTTGTAAAGTTTGATTTCATTATTTATGTGGCAGCAGTGACATTGCTTCCCAAACCAGCAAATGAAACTCCATCTTGCCAAGGAACCCACACAGGTCACAACGACCAATTACTTAATGAGAATGGTCAGGTTTCTAATGTTCCGAATTCCTGCAGTCTTTCACAGGAGCTATAAAACAGTGTACGCAAGCCTTCCCTCAACTATTGAAGGAAAGAATCCACATCTGCAGTCTGAGCCCCATCAAAACTCAAAATGGTTGACACAGCTTTGGAAAGTATTGCTTATTATTAAGAAGTACTCCTAATGTATGATGAAAAAAGTTGGCTCCTTCTCTCTTGCCCACCCACTCAGCCTCTACATAAACTGTCAAAATGTCATTTTGAGTATTATGAAAAGTTAGGCCTATAGGCTATGGTCAGTTTTATTTTGAAATGTGTTTTTCCCCTTCAAAATAGATAGTGAACAACAACCCCATCCCTTTCTGTCGTATCACTGGTCATTCACAGACCATTTGGGGTTTCAGCCTCCCCCTTTCCACTCTCCTTGAGTGCTGTCCTTCAGCTAGTTGACACGGTCTATTTTTGTCGCTTGCTCATAGCTAACTCTCAGAACCCTGGACAGCGCTCCCCCTGTCTCTGCCCGCCTCGCCCTCGCCCTCCTTCGGATCTGTCAGCAGGTTGTCTCATAATGGTATACACAACACATCCTACCATGCTACCAGACAACAAAATGTTTTTATATAATTATGCTTTGTGTGTAACGCAATACGAAGGTGTTTTATATAGCCGTTGTGACCACCTCTGGTTACACATTTTGTTGTGTTCGACTATGCAGGCTGTTTTCTGCCTGGTAATCCAAAACCATGTCTTAGTCTTGATTAAATATTGAACACTGAACTGCAATTCTCAAGTATTATAACAAAGGAGGATTTTTGACGATCATTTAAAACAATTTCTCGAATGGACTATGTGGACCATGTGTAAACAAAGATGCTGGCGCGTAAAGTCGGGTTAGGTGACATGGGTTTTATTAGAAAATATTATTAGGCCTTTCATGTCATGCTTATATTGAATGATTGAATGTGGGGATTTATAGAAAACTCGTATTATAGACCAATAAACTACCGTAGTGATACAACCGAGTAAGTAGTAATGGTACGATATTTAAGGGGCACATTTGGTAGAGACTATAAAAGAAGATTCAATTGGAGAGAAAGTGATCGTCTGCATGGTTGTTGTGGCAACAGTGGAAAGTCAATAGTCAAGATCCAATGCGTTAATAAACGATTGGCCTTATACTGTGTGGATCACTTTCATCCCTATTTCGCAATCGCATCAAATATGATACATCTATTGCGCGTATTGTTTTCGTTAAGAATATCCTCTAACCTGTGTGCATATTTGGTTACTAATATTCTAACGAAGGCGGTGTTTTGTCCGTAAGGTGGCGTTTTAATGCAGGTCCTGGTCAAACCTACCAATGAGACGAGTCGGCTCTATTCTGCTGGGACTGATCGCAATGAACGGGTGTCGGAGCTATACAAGGCAAACGAGCAACCACAGCAAGACTCGGCTTTTAAGGGGATGCGGCATCGATACGCGGGAGCTGTCTATCAGCACCAAATCCCCGACGAAGAGCAAGGCAGCGCGCAGAGCCGAGACCCAAACCCAGTCTCTCCAGTTTTCAGTCTGCCGCCCCCTCCTCCGTCTTTCAGAGAGCGTTCAACTACCACCTCACACTACCAGAACCACGAACTGCCTTGTCTGAGTCAACCCTCTCGGAGAGGTTTCCATGCCAGTCAGCCGCAGCACGGCGAACCCCCACCTCTGACAAACTACGACATCGCCCAGCGACCGTCACACCGGGTCTGTGAACCCGACGGGCAGCCAGCGCACCTGAAGCAGAACCTTTGGGCCGCAGTCGGCTCGCAGCCGCAGTCGGAACAGCCTGTTAGTCAGAGCTGCCACTGCAGTTTTTCCGAGAAGGCGAACCTTTCTCACCAGCGCCAGCCCCTCACTCACCCGCCGCAGCCCTCCCTATCTTTGCCGCCGCCGCCAACGTCGTCCTCTTTGCTGTTTTTGCAGGAATCTAATCGCGGGGAACAATTCCAAAGCAGTGCCAATTACCAACAGGCGAGCATCGTGGAACACTGCAGGGGAGGAGAAGGAGGAGGAGGGTACCGAGACCAGAAGCAGTTGTTGCAGCAACACTGTCAAAGACTCCGACACAGGGACCCCTCCCCTGAAGCAATCCGAACAAACTCGCAGAAAGGGCGCACAGTAAATCTGTGTGAGTCAATCGAGGCTAATCGGCGAGCATTCGAGTCCCAGGCTCAGGACCTGCAGCAGCTACAGCAACAGCCACTATTGCGAGCTCAACAACAGCTACTGGTGGGGAGCAGCTTGCCTATCAACTACTGCGCCAACGGCTCAGGAGAGGTATGTAGGAATAACCAGGCATCACTGCTGCAACAGCATCAGCAGCAGCAAGACGCACTGGGGCTATGTCCCCAGCGTCCGCAGCACTGTGACCAAGACTGCAATAAGCCGGGGCGAACGAACCAAGCCAATCAGTCGCAACAACATTGCCGCGACTCCCGTGTAAACCCACCAACGCAGCCGAACGGGGGGAACTCGTCTGCGACTGGCAGTAGCAGCAAGAGCAGCCCTAACTACGGCTCCAGCTATCACCTGTGGCCGGAGAGCCCGCATAAGGGAGAAGAGCGGATACTAATCGATCATTATCAGGTACATTTCTAATTTGCTCAGATGTAATAATTCGGGTCTGAGAAAGCTGTAACCTGTAAATTGACTTCAACCTATAACGTTTCTAGTCCATGGCCACGCCTGCCACATAGTTTTATATAACAGCGCTGTATGTGGGTTATTTGTATGGATGGAGACAGTAGTTATATGTTTCACAGGTAACGTTACTAAGGATCTATGTAACTGTGCTACTGCTTCTTCACAAATCACTCATGTAACCTATACGAACAACGCGCGCGCGCGCACACACACAAGAAACACACAAACACACACACACACACACACACACACACACACACACACACACACACACACACACACACACACACACACACACACACACACACACACCTGTTCCATGTTGCAGGAACAGCGAGTCTTTTTTTTGCGTGTTGAAAAAATGTAATCTGTTCTCTCGCAGCCGGAGATAACTGTCTGTTGCATCTTCACAGTAGGCTTCTCTGACTTCTCTCTCCTGTTACACGTTTTGGCATAGTGCCACAGTTATGACAACACGTATTGTGTTTAAGCACCTTACCATAGTCCCGTTTTTCATTGGATGCTTTGTACTGCAATGTACAAACTAATGAAAGGTTTGGATACACAGACTGTGAAAAGCTAACCCATGACATAACATACATGTAGCCTTACAGTGAATTCAGGCTGGAAAATAAATGCCAACATTTCTTTGCATCAGAGGTTGTGCTATTGTAAGTAATATAATTATTTTATTTATATATGGCTTTAAATCATTTAAAAAATGTCCCTCTTGTGAATTTATATAGCTTTTACATTCAACTATAGATTTTCATATTGTGCATGCATTCTCACTCATCATAAAATGACCAGAATCAAAATGATTACAACTATTTTTGAATGACTTACATTATACAATCGTATTAAAAGCTTTTGTAGTCTATCAGACATGTTAACAACTACTGCAAGTATTCTGATAGACTTACATACTTATCTATTCATGTTTCCCTCGAGCTTCCTGCTTCAATCTTATTGACTTGCCCTTAATGAGGTTGGCTCCCCCGTTTTGAAATGCCTTAAACAAAACAATTGTGACAGCACGAGACAGATAAAGTGTATACAATTACAGCATCCTGCACCTCACCCCGAAACTCAATAGCTGATCCATATTGATGGCAGTCTGATATTGTGTCCAGCCTCAATAACATTGGTGTTTTGAAAGGTACCTTGCTGGTCCCATTGTGAGCCTTGTGTAAGTACTCTTTAATTCTTTCTACTTACTGGTATAGAGGTGTCCCCTTGGACAGGACAGTGGCTCCGGCTGCTGACTGGCTCCTGTTGCCAGCCTGTATACCTCTAAAGGGAAGATGGGGTCAAATGTGTCATCAGCAGGATGGGTGGAGAGATGAAGGAGAAAGCTATTACACTATTACAGTAAAGCCTTTGTACTTCTCCTAACTGGTTATAATCACCCTATATGAGCTATAGGAGGTCAATACTGTATATGTCACCGTGCCACTGCCACCAACTTGATACCGTGTGACATATTGCTTGTATTTATATCGAGGCTATGCTGCTGTGTTTGCACCTTGTTGGCTTTTGCTTTTTTGCTCAGTTTTTTAAATGTGTTCTTTTCTTTAAAAAAACCAGAATCTTATCAAGACTAGTTGTTTTCCAAGAGTAGTCTAATCAAGTCTATCACTATTAGTGCAGTATTAATGTTGGGTATGTGATTAGACTTAGTTAATACAACTGTGTGATTCAAGAGCCTGTCATGTCGACAGATCCCCTATTTTGTTATGATTAGTGGTGCTGTTAAGGCTCCAACCTTTGCCAGAAGAAACGGATTTGTTGATTTAACTTCCTCTATCGGTCATCACCACGCCTCTTGTATCAGTCATCATCAGGCCTCTTGTATCAGTCATCAGCAGGCCTCTTGTATCAGTCATCATCAGGCCTCTTGTATCAGTCATCATCAGGCCTCTTGTATCAGTCATCATCAGGCCTCTTGTATCAGTCATCACCAGGCCTCTTGTATCAGTCATCATCAGGCCTCTTGTATCAGTTATCACCAGGCCTCTTGTATCAGTCATCATCAGGCCTCTTGTATCAGTCATCACCACGTCTCTTGTATCAGTCATCATCAGGCCTCTTGTATCAGTCATCACCAGGCCTCTTGTATCAGTCATCACCAGGCCTCTTGTATCAGTCATCACCAGGCCTCTTGTATCAGTCATCACCAGGCCTCTTGTATCCGTCATCACCAGGCCTCTTGTATCCGTCATCACCAGGCCTTTTGTATAAGTCATCACCAGGCCTCTTGTATCAGTCATCACCAGGCCTCTTGTATCAGTCATCACCAGGCCTCTTGTATCAGTCATCACCAGGCCTCTTGTATCAGTCATCACCAGGCCTCTTGTACAAGGCCCTTTGTTTTACCTCCATTAGGCGTGCAGCGTCATGCATGTTTCCATTGGTTACCTTCCCGTCCTCAAGCTCAGCGCAGCCAACACCTTGTAAGTAAACACACACCAATGAACAAGCATCACCCTCCTTCATTAACAGGGGTGGAACCCGGGCCACATCCTGTATGCTGGGAGTGAATGGCACGATCTCTGATAACACATTCACATTGTATTGGGGAGGTGGATGGGAAACACCATTTTCCTCTGCATCCGGCATGAAGGAGGGAGTGAGTACTAACCTAAAGGCCTTCGCTAATTTATTGTGGTTTTTCCAATTTTTTTGTTCTGCATTTAAGTGCTGCTACTCTACGCTCGCTCACTGAAATAGATTTGTGTTTCCATATTTGTTGCTATGGTGAGGAAAACCTGGCATTGTATATCTAGGCCTCTATGGCATTGTATATCTAGGCCTCTCTATGGCATTGCCTGCGTACAGAGAATGAAGGGAAAAATGCCCTCCAAGGTTTGACATACATTGTACACTCATATTGCTCATACACACATTGCACACACACACACACACACACACACTGGGCGACTGCTAGGGTCCTAATAGGAGATGGCTTCTTATTCGCTCAACAGTTCACATGGCTCTGTTGCGTTTCATCTGAGTGATTTTGCACAAGAAGAGGTGTATTGAATTACGTGCAGAGTCCAGTTAGATACAAAGAGTGGGGGGTTTCCTCAATAGCCCAGAGCAGTACAGCCGCAGCCCGCCATCACTCTATATGTAAGATATTTTTGCTCTGGTTACCCAAGTGCAATTTGTCTTGTGTATGTTTGACCTCTGCTGCTTGTTCTGTGTATATTTGACCTCTGCTGCTTGTCTCATGCATATTTGACCTCTGATTCTTGTTTCCTGTTTTTAATACATGTTGTAACCTGACATTATTCTTTAGTTTCTATTTTGTATTTACATGTTTTACTGTGTACACACACTCGCCATAGCACATTGCGTAACAAATGACCCAGGTTCATTTATGGTCATTTTTGTGCAATCGTAGCCAAGTTAAGTCAACCACATAATGTATCACAGCCATGCATATGCTTGGTGGCTAATTATGTAATTGATCTTGCCTACGTCCTGTGTTAGGGCCATGATCAGTGGTCAGGAACTGGGAGAGTATGAATAATGGCACTGCAATTTGATATTGATCATTCATCATAAGATAGAGACTGGAAGAACTTATCAGTGGGATGTGTTTCATTACATCTGCCATAGTGAAACCGTACCAGTTGGCAGGTGTTTCTGAAAAACATATTTTTATATTAAAGCAAATTGCAATTCACTGTAATACACTGTACGATTGAATGAGATAGCCCTTACAGCAGAGATAGGATACTGTATGTCTCATTTCATACTACTGTGCCTCTTACACTAAATCAACTCATGGTTCCTTGACTGCACTAAAATATGCGTGTCTGAAAGCATCTCTCACCGTTGTGAATGACATTTAGCCCAGTTAGTGCATGTGTACTGTAGCGTGTTGCCATTGTGCGGCTACCCAGGCACTGTATTCCACCCCTTTGGTTTGAAGTCTTAACCTTAACTTAAGCTAAGGTCCTGGTGCCCTAAGGTTTTGATTTGACTGGAGACCACTTCCTTTTCTTCCGTATCAAACATAATGCTGCTGTTGTAAACCTCACCAAAAACCCTTGGGCAGATGAATACATATGCAGTCGAGTTTTCATGCTCAAACTGCCTTGAACCACTGTTTACAAAGGATACGAATATGAGTTTGTAACATTTCCACAGAGACCTGTGGTAGTAGGAGGATATTTAAACCCCTTTCACACTGAAATATGTATGTTAGCTGTTTCTGCCATGGACTTATTATACAGACTGGGCATGGTGTGGTATTTATCAGAATTTATAGAAAGCAAGGAGAAGTATTCAGAATGAAAAGAATACTTACATATTTGTGTACCCATCAGAGAACAAATGCACAATACATGACATTTTAATGAGTATCACAATGGTGAATCATTGTTTGCATAGTGTTAAAACCGTTGTTCTTACTTGCACATAATTCGAATGGGACTCTGTCGATCCACAGTCTCAGTTGATTGAAGCATTGCAGTACAGTATGATTTCATTAGTGCCAGTATATGTTTAGGAGATTGAATTGGATGGAGCATGGCGCTTGCAATGCCAGGATAGTGGGTTTGATTCCCGGGACCACCCATATGTAAATAAAAAGTATGCAAGTATGACTAAGTCGCTTTTGATAAAAGCTAAATGGAACATGTTATGTTACGTATATAATTGTGTTTGTATGCGCCTGTGTGTGCATGTGTGCATGCGAGAGAGAAATGCAGAGAGAGACAGAGTGTGTAGGCTACTTGTGTGTGGGAGGGTGTTAGCAGAGGTGCAAGTGCCCCCACAGATTTGTCCTGTTTTTTTTATTTTTCAGATGTTGAAATAATTACTAAACTTCTTTTTTAGGCCCAGTTTTTATCAAAATGATTTATGAAAAATATCTGTCAGTGGTATTTTTTGGAGGAGGCACACTGACTGGACCAGTAAGTGGTTCCTTCCAAGGTGCACCACAGAGCAAATATATGCTAGATAGGACACTAGATACTCTAGTGCGCTCAGACTGCATCGTCACAGATAGTAAGATGGGACAGATATTTTGGCCGACATTCTGGACATTTTCTCATCAATGGAACATTTGTTCTTAATACAGTTTTCTGTAGGCTTTACCCTTTTCTAAAAAAAATAATAAAATTGCATTGCTTAGAAGGATTGCAAAGGCAAAATGAGTTATTGCACATGCTTACTTCACAGAGTAGGCGTCCTCAAACAGAAACATGTATGCTGGAACGTGCCAATAGGATCTCGCTAGCTCGTGCTTGGCACTGCCTACCTCCTTGCTTGTTCTGCCCACTATTTGCTCCCTTTGGAAATGACAGGCTGTGGTCAATCTTTGTTATAAAATCTTTGGTATTGTCAGTGGAGGAGGAGAGAAAGTGTTGAGTTACACACAGCGATTTGATTTTAGCTGCCAGTGATGGGCAGGCCTCACAGAAGGTATGTTTGTAAATTTAAGCTATGTACCCTATGATTCATTCTTGATGAATAAATAAAACACTCATAACTAGCTACCGAGCATTTTCAGGTTTCAATCAAGTTAGAGTAGCTTGTCTAACTATCTTAGCTGGCATGCCTGCTGGCAAGGTTGCTAGACTTTAGAAAATACGAATGGTCTTTAATTCTTGGGTTATGATAAATTATAAACTGGGTGGTTTGAGCCCTGAATGCTGATTGTCTGACAGCCGTGGTATATCAGACCGTATACCACAGGTATGATAATATTTATTTTTACAGTTCTAATTAAGTTGGTAACCAGTTTATAATAGCAATAAGGCACCTCAGGGGTTTGTGATATATGGCCAATATCCCACCATGTTTCCCCTTAAACCACTCGAGTGTTGCTTTAGCAGTATGCTTAGGGTCATTGTCCTGCTGGAAGTTGAACCTCTGTCCCAGTCTCAAATCTCTGGAAGACTGAAACAGGTTTCCCTCAAGAATTTCCCTTCATTTAGCGCCATCCATCATTCCTTCAATTCTGACCAGTTTCCCAGTCCCTGCCAATGAAAAACATCCCCACAGCATGATGCTGCCACCACCATGCTTCACTGTGGGGATGGTGTTCTTGGGGTGATGCGTGGTGTTGGGTTTGCGCCAGACATAGCTTTTTCGTTGATGGCCAAAAAGCTACATTTTAATTTCATCTGACCAGAGTACCTTGTTTGGGGAGTCTCCCATATACCTTTTGGCGAACACCAAACGTGTTTGCTGATTTTTTTCTTTAAGCAATGGCTTTTTTCTGGCCACTCTTCCATAAAGCCCAGCTCTGTGGAGTGTATGGCTTAAAGTCGTCCTATGGACAGATACTCCAATCTCCGCTGTGGAGATTAAACAAGTTATTTTTTTCATTTCACTTCACCGATTTGGACTATTTTGTCTATGTCCATTACATGAAATCCAAATGAAAATCCATTTAAATTACAGGTTGTAATGCAACAAAATAGGAAAAACGCCAAGGGGGATGAATGTATGTAGTTTGATATACAGTACCAGTCAAAAGTTTTTTGTACTATTTTCTACATTATAGAGTAGTGAAGATACTATGCGAAGATACTATGAAATAACACATGGAATCATGTAGTAACCAAAAAAGTTTTAAACAAATCAAAATATATTTTAAATTTGAGATTCTTCAAAGTAGCCACCGTTTGCCTTGATGACAGCTTTGCACACTCTTGGCATTCTCTCAACCAGCTTCATGAGGTAGTCACCTGGAATGCATTTCAATTAACAGGTGTGGCTTAATTTGTGGAATTTTTTGTGGAATTTTTTTCCTTTTCTTTAATGCGTTTGAGACAATCACTTGTGTTGGAAGGGGTGGTATACAGAAGATAGCCCTATTTGGTAAAATACCAAGTCCATATTATGGCAAGAACAGCTCAAATAAGCGAAGAGAAACGACAGTCCATCATTACTTTAAGACATGAAGGTCAGTCAATGCCGAAAATTTCAAGAACTTTGTAAGTTTCTTCAAGTGCAGTCGCAAAAACCATCAAGCGCTATGATAAAACTGGCTCTCATGAGGACCGCCACAGGAAAGGAAGAACCAGAGTTACCTCTGCTGCAGAGGATAAGTTCGTTAGTTAACTGCACCTCATATTGCAGCCGAAATAAATGTAATAAAAGTAACAGACACATCTCAACATCAACTGTTCAGAGGAAACTGCGTAAATCAGGCCTTCATGGTCGAATTGCTGCAAAGAATCCACTACTAAAGGACACCAATAATAAGAAGATACTTGCTTGGGCCAAGAAACATGAGCAATGGACATTAGACCGGTGGATTTTTTATTTTTTGGTCTGATGAGTCCAAATTTGAGATTTTTTGTTCCAACCATCGTGTCTTTGTGAGACGCAGATAAGGTGAACAGATGATCTCTGCATGCGTGGTTCCCACTATGAAGCATGGAGGAGGAGGTGTGATGGTGTGGGGGGTGCTTTGATTTACTTAGAATTCAAGGCACACTTAACCGCCATAGCTACCACAGCGTTCTGCAGCGATATGCCATCCCATCTGATTTGCGCTTAGTGGGACTATAATTTGTTTTTCATCAGGACAATGACCCAAAACACACCTCCAGGCTGTGTTAGGGCTATTTGACCAAGAAGGAGAGTGATGGAGTGCTGCATCAGGTGACCTGGCCTCCACAATCACCCGACCTCAACCCAATTGAGATGGTTTGGAATGAGTTGGACCATGAAGGAAGGAAAAGCAGCCAACAAGTGCTCAGCATATGTGGAAAAGCATTCCTCATGAAGCTGGTTGAGAGAATGCTAAGAGTGTGCAAAGCTGTCATCGAGGCCAAGGGTGGATACTTTGAAGATTCTAAAATATAAGATATATTTTGATTTGTTTAACACTTTTTGGGGGGTTATTACATGATTCCATATGTGTTATTACATAGTTGTGATGTCTTCACTATTATTCTACAATGTAGAAATTGTCAAAATAAAGAAAAACCCTTGAATGAGTAGGTGTCCAAACTTTTGACCGGTACTGGGTGTTGTTATTGTAGACACACGCACACACACACACAATGTTCATAGCTATGTAGTTTGATATGCTGGTTTAAACACACACGATGATGATGTTCATCGCTAAGTAGTTACTACGTAGTTTGATTATCACGGTGAGCAGTCAGTGTAGCTATAGACATGTCCATCGCTAAGGCCTTGTTGTGTAACACTAAAACAAGTATAGATGAGAAGAATATGGAACCTCCCCTCTCTTAGGGCTTTCTGATTCTTAACCCCTTTAATAGACTCCCTCACGAGTCCTTTTGTCACTGTGCCAGCTTATTTTTTAACCCTTTCATGGCTAGTTCCCGGGGGTGTCCATTTCATAACCGCCTCCATCCTATTTCTCTCTTTTCTCTTCTCAAGTGAAAAACCTTTTAAAATAATAAATGTACACTAAAGGAGCCCGAGGGCATTAAAAACAGCAGCAATTAATTGTATTACAATTAAAAACACATCATAGAAGCAAACTATATCTGGCCACTGTGAGCGCAGTTCCCAGAACTGTGTAGAAAGTCGGACGTAATTGCCGGGCATTGGGAGAATCCTATGGAGAATATAGGGATTCTATTATATTTGGGCCTCCCAAAATTAAAACAACACAGGTTGTGCGAGTAGTATAGTGTGTTAGTGTACTGACTGTAAGTGTCTGGGCAGTGCGGGGAGGGGGGGGGGGTTCTACTGGGTGCTGCCTGAGTCACAGTCACGTTACGTCACATGTCCAAAGGGCTTTCTCTTAGAATAGACCTGAAGGACAGATATCTTGTTTTGTCTTGTGTTTTCCCGGGATTCTGAGGTATAGCGGTCATTTCCTGGGTAGGGTCTCGATGTACTATGAAGGTTGTTACAGTTGCACCAGGAACAAGGTTTGCAGCTGTCTTTTCCCCAAGAGAATTTAACATAAAGGTGAAAAGGGTAGAACTAATGTTACAAGAAGGAATAAAGCATTAGGGTAAAGCCTACCACAAAAACAGGTGTGAAGCACTTAGTACAACCTGGGTCTAATCTCCACGTTAATCCATTGCTCTTTGCATTGCTGTCTCTTTCTCTTTTTTTTATTCTCTCTCTCCCTCTTTCCCTCTCCAAATTAAAACTCTGTTTTCTTTCCTTTTCATATAATAAATGTAAGGCTGGATATCCACAAAATTCTCCAGTCAATCTTTTCTGAGTTTGTTATGGTATTGATCCATCCTATGCTATAGGTTGTTATGGTAATGATCCATCCTATGTTATAGGTTGTTATGGTAATGATCCATCCTATGTTATAGGTTGTTATGGTATTGATCCATCCTATGCTATAGGTTGTTATGGTAATGCTCCATCCTATGCTATAGGTTGTTATGGTAATGATCCATCCTATGTTATAGGTTGTTATGGTAATGATCCATCCTATGCTATAGGTTGTTATGGTAATGATCCATCCTATGCTATAGGTTGTTATGGTAATGCTCCATCCTATGCTATATGTTGTTATGGTAATGATCCACCCTATGTTATAGGTTGTTATGGTAATGCTCCATCCTATGCTATAGGTTGTTATGGTAATGATCCACCCTATGTTATAGGTTGTTATGGTAATGATCCATCCTATGCTATAGGTTGTTATGGTAATGCTCCATCCTATGCTATAGGTTGTTATGGTAATGATCCACCCTATGTTATAGGTTGTTATGGTAATGATCCATCCTATGCTATAGGTTGTTATGGTAATGATCCATCCTATGCTATAGGTTGTTATGGTAATGATCCATCCTATGCTATAGGTTGTTATGGTAATGATCCATCCTATGCTATAGGTTGTTATGATAATGATCCATCCTATGTTATAGGTTGTGCTGGGCACTGCCTGCTATTGATGTTTCGGCCTCTGTCGGAATTTAGTGGAGGCTCAAAATGACTACTGAAGTTGCGTTCTGAGACAGTAAGTTCAGCGCTGTGAGACAAAGTCGTGTGATTGCACCCAGTGCTTGACTCTGACTGAAATAGGTTCCGGTACTGTTTTATATACTGTTGAGCTAATATTCTATAAGAGGAATAGGAGCTTAAGCAGTAGAACATTTGAGGTGCCGGTACTCAGCTCCGGTGATCTCCTGCCCAAATCAAGCACTGACTGCACCAATGAAAGAGTATTTATTGCCTGTTTTAATAACCTCAGAGTAAAATTTATGACTGTTTGTCCCTATGATGTCAAATAGTCATGAATAGTCAAATAGTCAAAGGCTGCATAATAGGATGATGTAGTCTAATGAGTCGGCAAATGTTGTACAAACAGAGGGGCCTTTACTGGTTTAAAGTGTGTGTGTGTGTGTGTGTGTGTATGTGCGTGCGTGCGTGGAGGGGGGCCGACTCCTACTGTGAAAACAGAGGGACACGCTGGGAGAGACTGTTAGTGTTCATGTGTGTGTATTAGTAGGGTATTCCACCTAATCTAGAATATATACAACAATCTAGCATCAATCAAGTAATCAAGAGGTAATTGCATTCTATGGAGGGGAATGGGCCAATAGCAAAGATTAGTAAAGAGGAACGTGCTAGACAGGATAAGCAGAACATTAGAATGCTGGCCTCGTTGCATTTGCATATTCAACAGCAA
The DNA here is from genome assembly GCF_034236695.1 of Oncorhynchus nerka. Classification (NCBI taxonomy): domain Eukaryota; kingdom Metazoa; phylum Chordata; class Actinopteri; order Salmoniformes; family Salmonidae; genus Oncorhynchus; species Oncorhynchus nerka. The sequence continues at coordinate 82,412,478 of NC_088415.1, forward strand.
GACTAAATTATACTAGGATTGGAGTCACACATCAATGTTTAGTTTGGTGAGAAAAGTCAGTTTTTTTTTTTTGTCACATTCTGTCACATTAAAATTCCACATTTTGTGAGGACCATTGCAAATCTGCCAGCCAGTCTAGAGCTGTGAAGCATTATGTACTAATACCCGGGTAGCACACACAACTAATACCCGGGTAGCACACACAACTAATACCCGGGTAGCAACCACAACTAATACCCGGGTAGCAACCACAACTAATACCCGGGTAGCACACACAACTAATACCTGGGTAGCAGACACAACTAATACCCGGGTAGCACACACAACTAATATCTGGGTAGCACACACAACTAATACCTGGGTAGAACACACAACTAATACCCGGGTTGCACACACAACTAATACCCGGGTAGCACACACAACTAATACCTGGGTAGCACACACAACTAATACCTGGGTAGCACACACAACTAATACCCGGGTAGCACACACAACTAATACCCGGGTAGCACACACAACTAATACCTGGGTAGCACACACAACTAATACCTGGGTAGCACACACAACTAATACCCGGGTTGCACACACAACTAATACCCGGGTAGCACACACAACTAATACCCGGGTAGCACACACAACTAATACCTGGGTAGCACACACAACTAATACCTGGGTAGCACACACAACTAATACCCGGTTAGCACACACAACTGATACTGTGTTGATGTGTGCAGACTAATACCGTGTTACCGGGTATACCGTGTTAGCACTCACAACTAATCACCTGGTTAGCACAACTAGACTCGTGTTAGCATGTGTACACAACTAATACCCGGGTAGCTCACACAACTAATACCTGGGTAGCACACACAACTAATACCCGGGTAGCACACACAACTAATACTGTGTTAGCACGCACAACTAATACCGTGTTAGCACGCACAACTAATACTGTGTTAGCACGCACAACTAATACCCAGGTAGCACGCACACAACTAATACCGTGTTAGCACTCACAACTAATACCTTGTTAGCACGCACAACTAATACCGTGTTAGCATGTGTAACGGATGTGAAACGGCTAGCTTAGTTAGCGGTGGTGCGCGCTAAATAGCGTTTCAATCGGTGACGTCACTTGCTCTGAGACCTTGAAGTAATTGTTCCCCTTGCTCTGCAAGGGGGCCAGGGGGCTTTGTGGGTGATGGGTAGCACGATGCTTCGTGGGTGACTGTTGTTGATGTGTGCAGAGGGTCCCTGGTTCGCGCCCGGGTATGGGCGAGGGGACGGTCTAAAGTTATACTGTTACATTGATGCACTCACAACCGTGTTAGCACTACCATGTTAGCACTCACAACTAATACCATTACATTTATTACATTTACATTTACATTTAAGTCATTTTAGCAGACGCCTGTTGACCGGGGGGCCAGAGCAGCGAACAGTTTTGACTGGGCTGAGCGAACTGTACTTCCTCAGTGGTAGGGAGGCGAGCAGGCCAGAGGTGGATGCCCCTTGTTTGGGTGTAGATCAGAGCCTGGAGGTAGTGAGGTGCCGTTCCCCTCACAGCTCCGCAAGCACCATGGTCTTGTATCACTGGTTGCTGCGGAAAGAGGAGGAGGGTGTTGTCCAGGATCAAAGCGCTCTGGGACGAGGGGGGTGAGTGTAACGGATGTGAGGAAGAGCAGCTCCGTCTTGCCGAGGTTCAGCTTGAGGTGATGATCCGTCAGTTGCAGAGATGCGGTGGTGCGAAGGGGGAAAGGAGAAGATTAATTGTGTGTCGCTAAATGATAGGAGCGTTTCAGAGCCAAGTGACGGTGATAGCGAGAATAGGAGAGGGCGTCACTTGCTCTGAGGCCTTGAAGTAGTTGTTCCCCTTGCTCTGCAAGGAGGATCTGATGGTTCACAGTATCGAAGGCAGCCGATTTAGTGGAGCAGATGGGTAATGATGCAGTCTCAGTGGGTGACTGTTGTTGATGTGTGCAGACCGTCTCCTCAAGCCCATACCCGGGGGATCGAGTGTAGGTTTTTTCCAGGGACCCTCTGCACATCAACAACAGTCACCCACAAAGCATCGTGTTAGACACATCTGCACAACTAATACCGTGTTAGCAAACGCACAACTTATACCCTGGAGAGGGAGGAGGGGGAGGGGGAGGAGGATAGCACACACAACTAATACTGGGGTGGCACGCACAACTAATACCCAGATAATACGCACAACCAATACCCAGGTAGCACGCAAAACTAATACCATGTTAGCACGCACAACTAATATAATGTTAGCAGCACAGATGGTCTGGAGAAGGAGGGGGATAGGGTCAAAGGTTGTTGGGCGGCCGGCCGTCATGAGATGTCATCTGGAGAGAGAGGGGAGAGAAGAGGTCAGAGCAAGGATGCCCAGCGGTGTCTTTGCAGGGACTAATAGAGGAGGCGTGTTAGCACTCACAGACTTGGAGGGGACTAATACCGTGTTAGGTCAGCGCACAACTAATGAGAGTGTTAGCACTCACAAAGGTAATTAAAGTCCGTGTTAGCACTCACAAAGGAGCTAATACCGTGTTAGGGAACAGGGCGACAACTAATACTGTAACTTAGCACTCACAACTAATACCATGTTAGCACTCACAACTAATACCATGTAGGAGCTGTGGCACTCACAACTAATACCATGTTAGCACGCACAACTTATACCATGTTAGCACTCACAACTAATACCATGTTAGCATGCACAACTAATACCGTGTTAGCACTCACAACTAATACCGTGTTAGCACGCACAACTAATACCATGTTAGCACGCACAACTTATACCATGTTAGCACGCACAACTAATACCATGTTAGCACGCACAACTAATACCGTGTTAGCACTCACAACTAATACCGTGTTAGCACGCACAACTAATACCGTGTTAGCACGCACAACTAATACCATGTTAGCACGCACAACTAATACTGGGGTGGCACACACAACTAATATCGGGGTGGAACGCCGACCAATACCCGGGTAGCACACACAATTAATACCGTGTTAGCACGCATGACTAAAACCCTGGTAGCTCACACGACTAATACCCGGGTAGCTTTCACAACCAATACCCTGGTAGCTCACACGACTAATACCTGGTTAGCCCGCAAGTCCAATACCCAGGTAGCACGCACAACTAATACCGTGTTAGCACGCACAACTAATACCGTGTTAGCACGCACAACTAATACCGTGTTAGCAAGCACAACTTATACCCGGGTAGCACGCACAACTAATACCATGTTAGCACGCACAACTAATACCGTGTTAGCACGCACAACTAATACCGTGTTAGCACGCACAACTAATACCGTGTTAGCAAGCACAAATCAAATCAAATCAAATGTATTTATATGGCCCTTCGTACATCAGCTGATATCTCAAAGTGCTGTACAGAAACCCAGCCTAAAACCCCAAACAGCAAGCAATGCAGGTGTAGAAGCACGGTGGCTAGGAAAAACTCCCTAGAAAGGCCAAAACCTAGGAAGAAACCTAGAGAGGAACCAGGCTATGTGGGGTGGCCAGTCCTCTTCTGGCTGTGCCGGGTGGAGATTATAACAGAACATGGCCAAGATGTTCAAATGTTCATAAATGACCAGCATGGTCGAATAATAATAAGGCAGAACAGTTGAAACTGGAGCAGCAGCACAGTCAGGTGGAAGTTGAAACTGGAGCAGCAGCATGGCCAGGTGGACTGGGGACAGCAAGGAGTCATCATGTCAGGTAGTCCTGGGGCATGGTCCTAGGGCTCAGGTCAGTTGAAACTGGAACAGCAGCATGGCCAGGTGGACTGGGGACAGCAAGGAGTCATCATGTCAGGTAGTCCTGGGGCATGGTCCTAGGGCTCAGGTCCTCCGAGAGAGAGAAAGAAAGAGAGAAGGAGAGAATTAGAGAACGCACACTTAGATTCACACAGGACACCGAATAGGACAGGAGAAGTACTCCAGATATAACTAACTGACCCCAGCCCCCCGACACATAAACTACTGCAGCATAAATACTGGAGGCTGAGACAGGAGGGGTCAGGAGACATTGTGGCCCCATCCGAGGACACCCCCAGACAGGGCCAAACAGGAAGGATATAACCCCACCCACTTTGCCAAAGCACAGCCCCCACACCACTAGAGGAATATCTTCAACCACCAACTTACCATCCTGAGACAAGGCTGAGTATAGCCCACAAAGATCACAACTTATACCCGGGTAGCACGCACAACTAATACCATGTTAGCACGCACAACTAATACCGTGTTAGCACGCACAACTAATACTGGGGTGGCACGAACACCTAATCTCAGGGTGGCACGCACAACTAATACCCAGGTAATACGCACAACCAATACCCAGGTAGCACGCACAACTAATACCATGTTAGCACACACAACTAATACTGGGGTGGCACAAACAACTAATCCCAGGGTAGAACGCCGACCAATACCCGGGGAGCACGCACAACTAATACCATGTTAGCACGCACAGCTAATACCGTGTTAGCAAGCACAACTAATACTGAAGTGGCACGCACAACTAATACCGGGGTAGAACGCCGACCAATCCCCGGGTAGCACACACAATTAATACCGTGTTAGCATGCACAACTAATACACGGGTAGCACACACGACTAATACCGGGGTAGCTCACACGACTAATACCTGGTTAGCCCGCAAGTCCAACACCCAGGTAGCACGCACAACTAATACCATGTTAGCACGCACAACTAATACCGTGTTTGCACGACTTCTAATACCTGGGTAGTACGCATGATTTCTAATACCTGGGTACTATGCACGGGTAGAACACGCGGCTAATACCGGGGCAGTATGCACGACTAATACCTGTGTATTAGAATGCACGACTAATACACAGGTATTAGTACGCACAACTAATACCTTGGTAGTACACATGACTAATTCCCAGGTAGTATGCACAACTACTAATACCCGGGTATTGGTAGTGCATACTAACAATACCCAGGTACTAAACACTAATAATACCCGGGTAGTATGCACCAGCATTATCTATGTTTAGATTTAACGTTGACTTGACTCTCTGAATGTGTTCAGCACGTATGTCGTGATCAACTTATCAACAAATTCAGGGAGTCAAGTCAATGATAACTTCCAGGAAATTCCGTAAAATTTCAATTCCTGACTTCATGAGAACACCTCATAGATCTATGGACAATTTTAGAAAACGAGAACTGAATTCCAAATAATTCTCTGAATTGTCTGGAATTGATAAAGTAAGACTTGCTACTAATGAGTTCCTACTGTATATTTCTCCCAAGAGAGTCCCACAACCTTTAGTTTGAACACTCTGATCCCTCTTAGAAGAAAGGGTTCTACCTGGAACCAAAAAGATTTTTCAAAGGGTTCTCCAATGGGGACGGCCGAAGAACCCTTTTAGGTTCTAGATACTGTAGCACCTTTTTTTCTAAGAGTGTGTGTCTCCTTTCGAGGGGACAGCTTTATGTGTCCTAATTAGTGCACTATTGTGATGCTGCTGAACGCCCAGTGCATTATTAGCCCGAACAATGACCTTTCAACACGGGCAATATACCTGTCTTGTCGTCTCTGTTGTTTTCTTCTTCTTCTTGTTTTGGACATAATTAATTTTTCTTTTCATCTCAGAGGAGACAAGGGGGATGATAATGCCGCTTCAGGAAGCCTGTAATTGTGCCTGTTATCAAACTGCAGTCATTTTAACCACAGGATTTGCTCCAAGGACGACCCATACTGATTCCACGGAGGAAAACTCCTACTGGGTTGTCTTTTCTTCGGGGAAATGCATGCTGACTGTTGTAGATGGGATTGTACTTTCTTAGAAAGACTACAAATATACTGAACTAAAATATAAACGCAATGTGCAACAATTTCAACTAGTTACAGTTCATACAAGGAAGTCAGTCAATTGATTTCACATGACTGGGCTGGGGATGTCACATGACTGGGCTGGGGATTTCACATGACTGGGCTGGGGATTTGACATGACTGGGCTGGGGATTTCACATGACTGGGCTGGGGATTTGACATGACTGGGCTG